>NC_133774.1:134923068-134969436 GCF_003597395.2 Chelonoidis abingdonii
CTGTATGAACATACAATAAATGATCTCTGGATTGACTATTCTTCAAGAATAAGTGGTGATAATACAGAAGAACCTCAGAGTTACGGACACGTTGGGAATGGAGGTTGTCTGTAACTCTGAAATGTTCGTAACCCTGAACAAAGCACAGTTCGGGCTCCAGATCCAACACCTGGCACTCCAAGCAGCAGCTGAGCTCCCTACTGAGCCCCGGCATGAGTTTGCAAGCTTGTCTCCTTCGGCCAAGGGTGTGTGTGTGAGAGAAAACAGCATGTCCCCCTCCTGGCTGGGGATAGGGGTAAAAATAGCTTGTCCCCTCCTGGTGGGGAGAGGAAGAGAAGGGAAGGAGGGGAGAAAGGTGCACAGACCCCAGCATTGCTCCTGCTCTGCAGACTACAGTTCCTTGGGCTGGCAGCCGCAATGTCTTGCTATAAGTGGCTGCCCTGAAGGTGGGGGTGGGGTGGGGACAAGCAGCCCAGATGTGCCTACCTTTAAGATGCAATACAGAATACAGGCACAGTACAGTACTTGCTTTTTTTTTGTTGTTGTTGTTTTTTTTACTTCTCACCCTCCTCCCCCTGCTACTGCCTGATTGGTTACTTCTGGTTTCACATGGTATCCAATTTGCTGGTCAGTCCATAACTCAGGTGTTCATGTCTTTGAGGTTCTACTGTACCAGAATTTCTATGCTTGGGAGTGAATGCTGCAGAATTTAGAAGCTCTGAAGTTACTGTGGTGTAGCAACAACTTAATATCTCACAGTGGAAACAATAAGAAATATAAGATTTAAATCAACCAACTAAACAAACAAATCACCTTGGGAAATAAACAAAAAAACTTAGCAATAGGGTCAATAGTATTAGTATAGGAACACTATGAATTTCCTCATTTTCAAACATTAATTTAGTAAAATTTTATTTGAATAATGATAGTTGTGTAATTATTTATAACTGTAAGTATTTTAACAACATTTTTGCCTCTGAATTATAAGGACAGTGCAGCTGGTTGAGCAGCAGTGACTTTTATACTGGCATTTGAGAGACTGTTAATTTGACATCATAGGAGTGTTGTGCCTTAACTAGTGTGGAGTAAGGTTTGTTGCAGACTTCTGTTATGGAACTGATATGATCAGATAGTGTCATTTTTACCAGGACTTTGGAGCAGAGCCTGGAGCTGAAGCAGTAGGTTTTTGCGTGGAGCTGGGGTGGACCAGTTCAAAAATTTGATTGCTCCAAATCCCTGATTTTTACCACACAGACTAAATGCCCAGTGTAGAATGCTCACCAGTTATTTGCATCATACTAGAAGTGATCTTAATGCTTTACAGTCATGAATAAAAGCAGGGTCCCTACTCCAAGAAATGTATAATCTGAATAACCAAAATATAGATGAAGGGTGTGGGAAAGGAAAGTATCAGAGCAGTTATGTTTGGCACATGTTGCTTTAATTTTTTAGAATTGTATCTATTTTCCTTGTAGTCATATTTTGTTCTTGTGGAGCTGGTTTCCTAACTTCCACAAGAGATGCCTTGAATAGACACTTTTGTGAGTATGGCCCCAGTCCTGCAAACACATATATTGTGATTAATTTTATGCACGGGATACTCCTGGGGGAATTCTGCACCAAAAAAATGAAACATTCTGCACACAGTATTTTAAAATTCTGAAAGATTCTGCAAATTTTATTTGTCAAAATAACACAATATAATCACACCAGTTTCAATTATTTTGGTAATTTATTTCAAAATACCTGTCAGCAGGTATGTCTGTAACAGTATAGAAAACAAAAAGATCAGGAAATGTTTTTTGACAAATAGATTCCTCACTAGGCATATTAATACAGACTTCTGAATAATAATTTATTTAAACAACAGAACCATATTTCCTGCACCCCTCAAAAGCAGTGCAAAGGCTTAGAGGAGTCAGTGTGGGAGAGGGAAGTAATTGCTGAGAAGGAGCCTGGGTATGAACTTGTAGGGTTGCTGGATATAGGCGGGGAAAGTATGGAACGAGTTTTATGGGGGATGGGTAAGGATCCCCCATGCAGACCCTGGCTGACCCCTAGCCTCTCCCATTCAGTCAGGCACATCTGTGCCTGTCCCCATGTGTCCCTGCACCCCCTTCCCCTGTCCCCATGTGTCTCTGTGCCCCTACTCTGTCAGCTTCCTGTTCCCATGTGGCCTTACACCCTTCCCCCATCCCAGTGTCTCCCTGCACCCCTCAGCCAGCCCCCTCCCCTCATCTCAATGTGTCCCTGCGCCACTCAGCTATAGCCCTTCCCCCCCTGTAGCTCTGCAGCCCCTCCCTCTCTGCCCATGTGGCTCTGCATCTCCCTCCCTGCCGTGGCCCTGCACCTCCACTCCATTCAGCCCCTGGTCCAGTCTGTCCTTCTCCACTAGCCTTTATGGGCCCTTATATAACCCCCCAGCAGCCCCATGCTGTCTGTCTCCCCATATCCCCTGTCTCCTGACTTGGCCCAACAAGTGCTCTGAAGAAGGCACTGCAGCCTCTTTCTCTTCCCTATCCTAGCTGGGGCTGGCTGGGAACAGCTGCTGTGTTCTGATGCTACAGCACTCTCTCGTGGCCATAAGATGGAACTGCAGCAACTCTTCAGCAGAAGCTTTTTTCTGCAAAAAAATAAGCCATATATATGTGTGCGGCACATGTGCTGCTCCTGGGGCTGCTTGACTACATTTTGTCCAGGTCAGCTTGTAGGGTTACACTCTAACCCGAAGTAACTTGTCCTGGGTTTGTATCACAAGTCAGTGACAAAGTTGGAAGTAGATCCTAAGCTCCCTGTCCTGTATCTTCTCCATTGGATCACCTGGGCATTGCTGGCATATCTCATTCTACCACAGGTGTGAGAAGAGGGAGGGGCATTCTGCATAGGTCTGGCAACTCGTATTACTTCAATGCCCCATGACAGGTTTGGTTTTCTTTGTGATTTATATTTTTAAGGGCATTGCATCTGCAGCGAAGCGATCAGGGAGAGCATATTGAGCATGTAGCCATAATAAAACTCCATCTTCAAAGCACATGACAAGTAGTCATGACCGGAGTACAGGTATTGAAGGCTATGTGCTGTTTAGGAAAGACAGAAATAAAGACAAAGGTGGTGGAGTAGCATTATATATCAATGATGAGAGTAACTGTAAAGAAATAAGAAGTGATGGAATGGATAAGACAGAGTCTGTCTGGGCAAAAATCACATTGGGAAAGAAAGCTACTAGAACCTCCCGTGGGATAGTGCTTGGGGTGTGCTACAGACGGCCAGGATCTGATTTGGATATGGATAGAGACCTCTTTAATGTTTTTAATGAAGTAAACACTAATGGGAAATGTGTGATCATGGGAGACTTTAACTTCCCAGATATAGACTGGAGGACAAGTGCTAGCAAGAATAATAGGTCTCATATTTTTCTGGATGTGATAGCAGATGGATTTCTTCACCAAGTAGTTGAAGAACCGACAAGAGGGGATGCCATTTAAATTTGGTTTGGGTGAGCAGTGAGGACCTGGTAGAAGAAATGGTTGTAGGGGACAACCTTGGTTCGAGTGATCATGAGCTAATTCAGTTCAAACTAGATGGAAAGATAAACAAAAATAGATCTGGGATTAGGGTTTTTGACTTCTCAAGGGCTAACTTTAAAGAGTTAAGGAAATTAGTTAGGGAAGTGGATTGGACTGAAGAACTTGTAGATCTAAATGTGGAGGAGGCCTGGCTTCCTTAGTATTCCAGTTGGTACCATTTGTCCTTGTGTCTACATTAGTACTAAGCTTAAATAATTCTCTCCTCCCTAACGTTAATCCCCATGATATATTTATATAGAGCAAGCATTATCCCGGAACCTTCTTTTGTGCTAGGCAACAAGCCAAGCTCTTTGAGTCTCCTTCATAGAAGGCAGGTTTCATTTTCGGATCATCTATAGCCCGCTCTGAACTGCCAGTTGAATTCATCTCTCTTAAAACATGGGACAACCAGAACTGCACACAATATTCAGGTGGGTCTTACAGCGGCCTTATATAAGGTACACCTCCCCTTATCCTTGCTGGAAATAACGCTCGCCTGATGCACCCTAAAACCATCCATGCTTTTAACGCCATTCAGCAATGGGGCCGGCTCATTAGACATCCTGTTTCAACCAAGTACCCCAAGGGTCCTTTCCTGCTGTTGCTTGCAACTGATGCGTTCCCAATGTTATCTAAAATTCTTATTATAATCCCTAAGTGCATGGACCTTGCATTTTCACTATAAATTTCTCATCCTATTTACTATACGCGTTCTACAAGTGTCCATGATCTTCCTGTATAAGTAGCCGCCTTCTCTGTGTGTAGCAATACCCCCAGATTTGTGTCATCCGCAAAACTTTATTAGCAATTCCGGTTCTTTGTGCCAGGTCAGTTAACTAAAAAGGTTAATTAAGGATGATCCAAAACCGATCTTGAGGGACTTCCACTAGTACACTCTCCACCACTGACATTCACCCTTCAGTACGACTCGCTGGAGTCCTCTCCTTTAACCCAGTTCCTTATCCACCTTACAACTTTCATATTCATCCCATCTTTTCCAATTTAACTAACACCCTATGTGGAACCGTGTCAAATGCCTTACTAGATTGAGGTAAATTAAGATCTACGCATTTTCGTCTGCTAGAACTCTGCACCTTCTCAAAGAAGAGATTCAGTTGGTTTGGCCACGAATTACCTTTAGTTAATCCATGTTGCAATTTGTCCCAATTACCATGACTCATGTCCTTAAGCTATTCTCTTAAAATTTTTTCCAAGACCTACATACTAAGACATCATAAAGGCTATATCGCCGGCTCACCTTTTTTCCCTTTCTTAAAAAATTGGCCATGCCTAGATTATCTTAACTCCATTCATCCTCCAGTGTTGCGGTCCCACTTCTTTCTTTGTTTTTTTCTTATGTATATGGCTAATAGAGTCTTTTACTATTGATTTTAATTCCTTGCAAGGTCACTCTACATGGCTTTGCGCTTTCTCACTTCATACCTACATGGTTCTTGACTCACTAAGGTTACTTCCTTGCAATCCCGCCCATCTCCACCCTTGTAGGCTTTCTGCTTTTTTATCACCTGTCTGAGATGCTGCTCTCCACTGGTCTTACAACTCCTGCTATGATTTTTTTCCCCCTTTCTGGGATGCAGGCCTCTTGAATAGTTTCGCAACTTTGACTTGTAGTTAATTAGATAAGGAGGTGTTAGTACCGTTATACAAGGCACTGGTGAGACCTCATCTGGAATACTGTGTGCAGTTCTGGTCTCCCATGTTTAAGAAGGATGAATTCAAACTGGAACAGGTTCAGAGAAGGGCTACTAGGATGATCCGAGGAATGGAAAACCTGTCTTATGAAAGGAGACTCAAAGAGCTTGGCTTGTTTAGCCTAACCAAAAGAAGGCTGAGGGGGGATATGATTGCTCTTTATAAATATATCAGAGGGATAAATATTAGGGAGGGAGAGGAATTATTTAAGCTTAGTACCAATGTGGACACAAGAACAAATGGATATAAACTGGACACTAGGAAGTTTAGACTTGAAATTAGATGAAGGTTTTCTAACCATTAGAGGAGTGAAGTTCTGGAACAGTCCAAGGGGAGTAGTGGGGGCAAAAGACAGATCTGTCTTTAAGACTAAGCTTGATAAGTTTATGGAGGGGATGGTATGATGGGATAGCCTAATTTTGGCAATTAATTTGGCAATTGATCTTTGATTATCAGTAGGTAAATATGCCCAGTGGTCTGTGATGGGATGTTAGATGGGGTGGGATCTGAGTTACTACAGAGAATTCTTTCCTGGGTGCTGGCTGGTGAGTCTTGCCCACGTGCTCAGGGTTTAACTGTAAAAGCAGCAAAGAGTCCTGTGGCACCTTATAGACTAACAGACGCTGATCGCCATATTTGGTTCGGGAAGGAATTTTCCTCCGAGGCAGATTGGCAGAGGCCCTGGAAGTTTTTGGCCTTCCTCTCCAGCATGGGGCACGGGTCACTTGCTGGAGGATTCTCTGCAGCTTGAGGTCTTCAAACCACAATTTGAGGACTTCAATAACTCAGACATAGGTTAGGGGTTAGTTATGGAAGTGGATGGGTGAGATTTTGCGGCCTGCATTGTGCAGGAGGTCAGACTAGATGATCATAATGGTCCCTTCTGACCTTGAAGTCTATGAATCACTTAACAACCGTTAACTAGTTAATCCTCACAACATCCCTTTAAGGTAAATTACCCCTATTTCACAGATAGGAAACAAAAGTGGGGAGGTAAAGTGACTCGCCCAGGGTCATGAAGCAAATCATAGTCAGGGAAAGAATTGAAATGCAGATGTCCCTGACTCTGTCTTATGCTCTGGCCACAGTACACAATCTGTACTCCTTCATAATTTTGAAAATCAAATGGTGTAGTGGCTGCCAAGGTTTTTTTACTGAATATCATACCTATCTTTGAGTCTTAACTATTGTGTTCTCTTATTGTAACGTAGGTACTTGTTTCCCAAGTTTACACTGTGTTGGACTGAGTTTGTAGAACTCAAGGTACATGTGCCTTGTGAAACCCTCCGATATGTCGAAGCCAACTACGGCAAGGACTGGAAGGTACCTGTGAAGGTGTGGGACTGGAAAAGCTCTCCATCCAATGTGCAGTACAATGGGATGTGGCCTGTTGATGAATGGGATGATGTCATTCAAGTCTACTGATCACATGGATGTAACCAGGATTTGTTTGGTACCATCGGACCTATCCATGCTTAATTTCCCTCACCCCAAGATGTCAAGATCAGTTTTCTGATCCGTTTTCATCCATTTCCTAAGGAGAGCTTGAATCTTTATTGGCATAATAGGTGGTGTGTGTACTTCTCGTGACGCTTGTATCTGGCAGTCTCTGTGACAGCTAAAGGAAGAGAATGAAGGTAGTATGTGTGAACTGAGATGACTAGCTGAGGGGAAAGAGGTTCAAAAGGAATATAAGAAAGATTGAAGTGGGAATATAGGTAGGAAGAATTAAACTTGAACCCAGACCAAATGGCTTAGCATGCTTTGTCTCATGGGGGAAAATTCAGCACTGAAATACTAGAGTGGTGGGCACTGTAGAAATACCTTACACGGATAGATAGATTGATCTAAAGCATCCCCTAGCGGTTGTGGCAGTCAGTCTGACTTCAGAGGTCACTGGAATGTTGTCCAGTTACTCAGAGCAGGAGTGACTGCTTTGTGAAGGGGCACAACTAAGAGAGTGAGGGATACAAAGGTAGCCCTGGATGAAAAGGTGGAGTAAGACTTTGAAGAGTCCTATCCACATCAGAGGAGGTGTGGGCTTTCCTAATATCATGTCCTTGGGAAAACCTGAGCTTGGTGTTCAGTTAACAAAAGTAGAGACATTTTCTATTAACCACTTTATGTAGCTATGTCAGGGAATGCTATCTACTGTTTATTTTTTTTAACATGGAGCCATATGCTACAGGGGGACACTTCGTATAAAAAGGGAGTCCAGAATTCTGATGTTTGATGCTCTAAACCATGGGTCTCAAGTAACCTGGGAGTTGTAAACAGATTTTATAGGGTCATAATCACCCTCCCTTTCTTTAGAGTTAGATAGGAGTGGAGTCCTGAAACTTCCGTATTTTTGTAACCTGGGGTCATGGTCTGGAGGAGGCTGAGAGTCACTACCCTCATCTTTTGAGTGTAAACCCCAGGCTGTTAATTTGTATTCAGCTGCCAACTCCTCCCTCAGATTTACAACAGTGTAATCTAAAGGCTCCTGCTGGTGTGTTACTGGATTTAAGAATCTCCCAACTGTATCTCCTCTCATTGCTACTTGCATTTTTGGTCAGTACCGTAAACTTTCTTGTATTTCATTTTGGGGATGGATTGCTGAATAATAGCTTCTGTCTGAACCTGTGCTTGAATCCATTTAGCGAGATGGATCTCAAGTATTCCCAAAGTGAAGTCAGTGAAGCTAAATGACCCTGATTTGTTCAGTTCCTTCTCAGTGGGCAAGTCAAGAGTTCTGGGGTTGTTAATGAAATATGAATACCAAATGTACTGGCACTAACCCTGGAGCACTCAGGATGCCAGTGTCAAGGAGTTAAGCAGTTCTGATGCTTTCATATCTGTGTATAATAAGGCTGTAGTCCACATTTCTTTCCTGGACTATGATGGTTATCTACAAGTCACAGCTTTTTTGTCAGTTACTGGCAATAGGACAAATCTTTGTTTTGTATTCAGTTGATACGTAAATACTGAATTTTTCAGGTATTTGTATCCAAGTTAATACAGTTTTGAGTAGCTAACGCAGCTGCATCCGAGTGACTGTTTTACTGCTGTATCATTCCAGGTGCACTCTGGGGCTTCGCTGGTATTTACAGAGTGCATGACACACTTCATTCCTGCCAACCCTCCTAGTTCCAGAACTCTCCTGCCATTGAATACTGCAGTAAATAATTGAGAATTTGGCAAGTACTTTAAAAAATGGATTTGTCACATCCTTAATTACTATTGGCTTTTTAAACACTACAAAAACGTTGGTGTTTTTTGTCAAATTGGGGAGGGGAAGAGGTTAAATCCTAGTAATGTTTTTACTTGGTGAGGTGTGGCACTGAGTCTGGGAAGGGATGAGTTTTCGTGTGGTACTTTTTGCATTCTTTTTTGTTGTTGTTGCTAATCTCCTTTTGATGGTTTTATTATTCAGAACTCTGTGTTAAGCAACACTATGCTATTAAATAAGGTACAGTTGCTCTCTGTTTTTGAAATGGAAAGATAAGAGAGTGTCAGGATAGAAAATGTGCAATCCTGTCACAAGTTTGTGATTTTATATTTGTAAATGGAAAGGCTAGTAGCAAAAACAAAAATGCTCATCCCCTAAGCAGAACAGAATGTTTTAAATATCTGACTGCAATACTGTATATGTGTGTGTTTGTTTAACTTATTGTCCAGGCTGTTAAAATCTTCAGAAGAAGTGTATTCTTTAACACTGACTACGGGCATGTCTACACTACCACTGATCTCGACAAAATTTGTGTTGCTCAGGGTGTGAAAAAAAACGCCCCTAGAAGCAACAGAAGTTTCACTGGTCTAAGTGCCAGTGTGCACAGTGCTATGTTGAAGGAGAGTTTTTCCAGATGACATTGCTACTGCTGCTCATTGAGGTAGTTTTAGTATGTCTCTGGGAGAGCAGCTACTCCAGCACTCTTACAGTGGTGCAGCTGCATCGGCACAGCTGTGGTGCTCTAAGCTCGCTAGTGTAGACATGGCCTGAATGAATGAATTTAATTTGCCACTCAGTCTGCTAATGGTACAATTACGTTTTGTTATCTAGAGCAGCATTTTTAACATACTGTTCAGTGTTACTGTGGAATAATTTGAAGAGGAATGTTTTTGATCTTTGTTTTTCTATACTGTTTATTGACCATGTTTATCTGAAGCTTTTATTTTAATAAACTCAATGAAAACAATGTTGTTGTTTGTATAGAATACTAGAAATGATTTACTGTATCTGAGAAATAGGTGACATCATTATTATTGGATTAGATTCTCCCTTTACTTACACTGGTACAATCCCACTGACTTCACTGTGCTTGCACAGGTGTAATGAGCGAAAAATTTGTGCCAACTTACCCAGCTCCTGCTGCAAACCTTTCTGACATTCCCTGATTTATTTACCCATTCTTGTCACTTACCTGCAGCCCTTTCTTTATGTAGTTGCTATGCTCACGTGAGAGTGCAAAAGGGCAATAGCAAGAGTAAGCTTACATTTGTCAGAAATTTGGTAGGTTTTTAGCGATATCTACACACTTTGCTCCACCTATAGAACTCTCTTGGTCTGCTTTCTTTACTTGTGAGCCTATTTTTTTCTTCCAGCAATATAAAATCTAAACTTATTACAACAAATGCCTCATGGTGAAACAACATAAGGAAAGAAGCAGAAGATTCTGGAAGAACCATGGGCAAAACCAGAAGCAGCAACCAGGGCAGGTTTGAACCCAGGATGTAGTTGCATCCATTTTGCAGAATGTTTCTAGGAGTCCTCCTTGAGAAATAGCTTATTGCAGCTTCCCCTTCAGAAAATGATGCCTCTGATGATAGATCAGATCATGTCTTCAACAGACACACAGTGAGATAGAACAGTAGAAAATTAATGGTACATTGTACTCAAACTGAAATCATTTCCTGCTGCCTTATCCTGTTATGCATCTGGCTTACCCTGTCATGCTGGAGATGATTTGTAGCTGTGCTCAGATCACCCCACGCAGTGTGTTGCTCTTGCTGTCGCTTAAGCTTGACAACCAGAGCCAGCGTGACAAAATTAATTCCTTGATACTGGAAGTTGCATTTTCTGATGTTAATGATCTATGCAAACGCCAAATGCAGATCTTGGACTATTGTAATAGTATTTTTCATCACTACTGAGTAAATGGCAGACTTAAAAATCTCCATTTATTTTGTTATGAAGCATTGAATTGTGGGGGAGGCACACACAATCTAATTTCAGATGCATTTTTGACTTTGCAGATTTGTTCTCTTTTGATTTATTCTCACTAACTAAAAAACCCGCTTTATTTTTTAAAATGAAAATTTTTGTAGGCTGCATGGTGTGTTTCTGATCTCATTGCAACAGTGAGAGTGCTTAATCCTGCAAGGTGCCAAGTACTCTCGCCCCGATCCCGCAAAGCATTTAGGCACAGCTTAATTTTAAGCATATGAATAGTCCTGTTGAAGATGTAGCCCGGTGGGATTCTTGGACAAGAAACAGGTGGGTTGGGTTTTTTTGGTTGACTGTGCAAGACCATCCATCGTGAGATCTCACACCAGTCTGTGCTCATTAAAAGTCATTAGTGGATTCCTGATATTGGGTTGAAAATATACATAAAAAGAGATATAGAACTAATGTGCAGAAGTTGATAAATACAAGGAAAATCACTAGTTATCTTTTTAAATATTTAAGTAAATTTACCTGTTGCACCTGTTAATATCCATGGATATATATCTACAGGATGGGTCTAGTATTGATAACAGGATCTCTAACTTCAAGGAGGCTACTCATGAGTAAAGTGAAATGTTCTGGATCTAGTCAGGAAGAACCTTGTGTGTAGAATCTGGGTCTTAGTTTGATATAAATTTAATGCACAAATATTTTTATATAATCTTTTGTTCAATCCCTGATTTTTAGATGTCATTTGTTCACACTTTATTCCATTTCTGGATGAGTTAGCTGCATTTTGATCAACATCTGAAACTGCAGCACTGTGTGACTTGTAGATATTTTTTTAATTTTATTTGTGTTACGTACGCTTCTAGAGACCCCAACCAAGATTGGAGCCTGATTGTGCTAGGTGTGCTGTACAAACAAGTTGTCAGAAACAGACTGCTGCAATCTAAATAGACAAGTCAGAAAAAGACAGAGGGGGAAAGAGGCACAGAAAGGTGAAACCACTTGCCCATGGTCACACAACAGGTCAGTGACAGCTGGAAATAGATCCTAGGGCCTGGGTCCCATTCCAGTGGACCATACTTTCCTTAACTTGTTTTATAATAGTTATTCCTAGAATTCCACACTGTAATTTTGAAAATATTGTGCTATTTACTTTATTCTCCCTGTTGGCTGAAAGTTAGTATTTGTCATTAAATGCTGTGCTATATTTGTTTTACACTACATTTTGACTGTTTGTCTAAATGTGTCTATCTCTGCTGTCTTTCATTTCAGTTTTACTGATAAAGTCATAGCATAATTTTGTGCAAAGAGGGTTATTAAAAAGGAACTATTTTGCTTGTTGATCAGCCACAGCCATCCTAACTTTCATAAGTTTAAGAAAAGCTGCACATGAAGGGCCAAATGTTTAAAAAAACTCACCACCACCTGCTCCCATTCAGGTGCTTGAATAATGAGGCAAGATTTTAAAACATGGTACCTAACAGCTACCGTTAGGAACAGTGTTACCCACATTGGGAATACTCGGAGTTGCAGGGTTCTGAGCACGCTTCAAGATCCAGTCCATTTAGGTGGTAAAGTGAGAGCTCAGCTTTTCTGAAAATCTGGACCCAATCGAGGGTGCTGAGCACGTTGGAAATCTGGCCTGCAATAGATTATGGGCTGGATCCTGTATCTCTTGCAGGAAAAAGTCCTTTGAGTTGTCCCTCCACCCCAAGCTTTTAAAAATATGACTCGGAAAGCGTTATTGTTGTCTGCTGCTGTCCAGCCACCTGTCCTGCTAGCAAAGACAGGAAGAAGTCACACTAATAAATCCCACTTTCTCTGCCATCCACATAAAGAAGTGCAGGTGCTTTGTATTATGCGCTTCCCTTGGAACAGTGTCTGTGAAGGAGGCATGGTTCATAGCCTTAAAAACAAGTGAACTTTAGCCCTCTGCTACTTCAGAAATCTTTCTGTTTATGGTGCGTGTCCCTTCTTTCTTTACGTAAAATTGCAAGGAAGAAAAAAAACTGCATTTTGGCTGCCAATTTCTCCACAGTCAGGGAGCCTAACAGTTTTTCTTTGTTTTGTTCTTGTGTATGTGATATTACAGTGATCGAGTCTGTATAAAAACACAGACACAAAGTTCCAAAGATCAGATTGTCAGGGTAATGCCCGTTTTCACTACTCGTGTCTGTCTTTTATTAGTTGTTAGTGGAATGCTGTAAGTGTATGAGCCATCTCACAAAATTCTTGAGACAAACACCTCTGCCTGGAGAGGCTTAACCGGACCAATACGAAGCCAGAGACAAGAGTTCATGTGTAAATAGCTGTGAAAATGTTATCTGTGTCCTGCATAACAGCAGAACAGATCCCCTCACCTACTACAGAGACAGCTTCAATGACAGCCAGTTTACACCAGCTGTGGCTCTAACCTAATAGCATCCAGCCTCTAACGTGATTCAGTGTTGTACACAGATGTACTATTGATTTAGACTGTAGCAGGATACTGTAGTTAAAATCTGAAGAAGAGTTACAGAATCATCCAGGTCAGATCCATAACTAAGGAGGTTTGGGTGAAATCTCTTCCCAAGAAAACACCATGCTAATGAAAGGTGAGTTGACATGATACAGTGTTTTATAAGGACAGGGTCACTGTAACGAGTGAGACTCACCACTGCGGCGCCTCCTGCTGTCGTCCTGGCAATTAGCTCTTTCACAACCTTGGAGCGCCCTCTGCAGGCCCCTATCTTGCCTCGCCGTGTCCCTCCCAGACCCTGGTGCCCCTTTCCACTGGGGTTCTGCCCCTCACAGTACCCCCACAGTCTTGGGGAGTCTCCCCTCTTGGGGGAACCACCACCTTGCCTCAGTCTTGGCTACTGCCACTCCCCATCTAGCCCCAATTCACTGGGGCAGACTGCAGTATGATTGCCACTCATCACTGGCAGTGAGGGTTTGGGCCTGCTGCCTCTGCCTACCCGTGGGCTGCCCTCTGCAACCCCAGTACCTTTCTAGGGGCCCTTCCTTCGGCCTGCAGCCTGGGGCTCTGCTAGGCTGGAGCTCCCCAGCTCCCTGTCCCTTCCCCAGCACTGCTCCACTCTCGATACCTTCCTCAGCTCCCCAGGCAGCCTGGTCCCTTCCTCTCCAAAGGCTAGAGAGAGTGTGAGTGTTGGTGCTCGTGGCCCACTGGCGTCTTATGAGGGCCAGCTGAGCCCTGATTGAGGTGTAGCCAAGTTGAGACTGCTTCCCCAATCAACCTGGGAGCTACTTTCTCCAGCAACAGCCTTCCCCTGGGCTGTTTTAAGCTGCTCCGGAGTCACTCATCCCAAGTTCCTGCCCAGCGTTGTTTCAGAATTCCATTTGAACCAATTGATTCATCTCCCAGGTTTTTTCCTCAACCCTAGGGGAACCAGAACATCACACACGCAATGTAGTGAGGGTAATGTCATACTACTGTAACAGGACAAAATTATTGAAGAACACACTGTGACGGGTTCAGTCACAGAGACTTCATTGGGACTGTCACCTGACTTGCTGAAATTACCTCTGAGCCTGTTTTCCCTGCCAGCTTGGGACTCTGGAACCCTGCCTTGTTGAGCCAGGCACGCTAGCCTGCTGCAACACAGACTCAGGGTCTGGGCCATGCCCCCAAAGCTGCAAACTTTGGACATGGGTACACTTGCAAATGTAGAGGGCTTTGAGTTAAACCAGCCTTCGTAGAGCGCAGTAGGGAAATCTCTGCAGTCTGTCCACACTGACAGCTGCGAGCGCACTGGCGTGGCCACATTTGCAGCACTTGCAGCGGCATTGGGAGTGGTACATTGTGGGCAGCTATCCCACAGAGAACCTTTTCTAATTCTGGCGCTCTGGCTTGTGGGAAAGGGGTGGAGGGTGTGGGGCATTCTAGGTCCTATCCCTACGCCCTGTGATGCATCGGTTCAGATCCTAGCAATCCCTCTGCTTCTGTCCACAATTGGCACCATCTTTCAACGCATTTTGTACTGCGCGCTCTGTCTTCCCTTTCGGTCTGCGGGAATGGAGCCCAAACTGCTGAGGAATATGCTGACGAGTCTCGCCAGCATGTCACGTTTGGCAGTCGAGTTATTCCTTAAGATCCAAAGTGACAGTGAGGACTCCAACGATGATATCTACTCAAGTAATGCATACAACACAAGATTGCTTCTGGCATTCATGGACATGCTCACCACCATGGAACGGCGCTTTTGGGCTCAGGAAACAAGCACTGATTGCAAATTTAGGATGACAAGCAGTGGCTGCAGAACTTTTGGATGAGAAAAGCCACTTTCATAGGACTGTGATGAGCTCGCCCCCACCCTGCGGCACAAGGACGTGAGATTGAGAGCTGCCCTGACGGTGGAGAAGGGGTGGCTATTGCAATCTGGAAGCTGACAGCTACCGATCGGTCACTAACCAGTTTGGAGTGGGGAAGTTGACCATTGGAATCACGTTGATGTAAGTTTGCAGGGCCATTAATCGCATCCTGCTCAGAAGAACCGTGACTTTGGGTAACGTGCATGACATTGTGGCTGGCTTTGCACAAATGAGTTTCCCTAACTGCGGAGGGGTGATAGATGAGACGCATATTCCAATTCTGGCATCAGAGCACCTAGCCTCTGAGTACGTTAATTGGAAGGGCTATTTCTCTATGGTTCGCAAGGCTTGTGGCTCACCATGGGCATTTCACTGACATTAACGCAGGCTAGCCCGGAAAGGTACATGATGCACACATCTTTCAGAACACTGGCCTGTTCAGGAAGCTGCAGGCTGGGCCTTTTTTTCCAGACCAGAAGATCACTGTAGGGGAAGTTGAAATGCCCATTGTGATCCTTGGAGATCTCGCTTACCCTTTTAATGCCATGGCTCATGAAACCCTACACAGGGAGTCTTGACAGCAGCAAGGAGCGGTTCAACAACAGGCTGAGCCGGTGGAGAATGACTGTGGAGTGTGCTTTTGGCCATTTAAAGGGCTGTTGGCGCTCTCTGTATGGGAAGTTGGACCTGGCCAATAACATCCCTACGGTTATAGCTGTATGCTGTACCCTTCATAACATTTGTGAAGGGAAGGGTGAAAGATTCACTCAGGCATGGACCACAGAGTTTCAACACCTGGAGGCTGAATTTGAACAGCCAGAGACCAGGGCTATTAGAGGGGCCCAGCACGGGGCTGCAAGGATTCGGGATGCCTTGAGGGAGCAATTTGAGGCTGAAAGCCACCAGTAATGTCTGGTGTCCTGCACAGGAGTGAAGTGCAGTGGTTCCAGTGTTAATAGGAATCTGTTTTTGCTGTGCTGACTTGCAGTGCCTGTTGCTTTCCTGGGCTAAGGTATCTTTTACTTTATGCAATAAAAAAGAATGTTTTCAAAGCAAAAAAATCCATTTATTGAAAAGAAACACAATTGTTTGGGAAACAGAAACAGCAAGGGGGTGGGCTGGGGAACGGTACAATCACAGATTTGTGTATGTCCTATTATCATACTCAGCCTTCCTGTCTGGAGTGCTGTGCAGTGAGTGCTGCACTGCAGGATGGCTATATTGCATGGTGATGGGGGTTGAGTGCAGTGGGTAAGGGTCATAAGTTTTTGGGGCTGGGTGGTGAAGGTACAGGTTTGGAGGCAGCTGGTGGCGATAAGATCCTGGATGTTGGGAAAAGTGGGTTGGAGGTGACATGGGGGCACAAGGGAAAGAGTTTTGGGACAAGGGCTGGGGTGGAGGGGTGGGCGCAAAAGTGCTCTGCCTGGATGGCTACGAGCGCCTTGATTGAATCTGCTTGGTGCTCCATGATGCTTATCAGCCGCTCTGTGCTTTGGTGTTGACGATCCGCATTCTGCTGGCGGGACCCTCCTTTCACTCTCCCAACACTCTTGCACTTTTTGATTTTCATTAAGGGAGTGCTGCATGACTCCGTGCAGCATGTCCTCTCTGCTTCTATGTGGCCTCTTCCTGATTCATTGGAGCCTCTCAGCCAGTGATAACACAGATGGCTGAGATCTCAAGATTGCATCTGTAAAGGCACAGTGCAACTCTTAACAGAGGCAGCATTGTTCAGACCAGACAGAGCAATGATTCCCCTGTACTTAAGGAGGGCCAGCGCAGTCTACACAGTAGCATAATTTGCCAAAGTGAGCACACATAACCCACGGGAGCCCCAGAATGGTGAGTAAGCACAAGGTCTAGGGGGACTGATTCTTTCATGGCTGTACTGTCCTCTGGGGTTCTGTGCCTTGGGGAGAGCCAACAGCTGCAGGGGGCCCATATACCGAATACAGTCCCCACACTTTCCACAGGATGAGTTTGTCCTGGAAGATATCTCATTGCTGAGGGTGACCTGGGAAGCAGGGGAGGGTCGTCTTCTACAATGCGGCTTCCGCCCTGGCCCATATGCAGCTTGCCTGTGTGCAGCAATGGTCCCCTCTCCCCTCACGGCACAGTGGTGCAGACATATTTGCCTGACTGAGACAAGGACAACAGCGGCTCTCACGAAACTTGCGCAAGCGCATTGCCCAAGTTCTTTCTGAGACCTTTGAAAAGATCACTGAGGCCGATTGCCACGATGTGAGAGAGCACATGAATGCCCTATTCTACATCTAGGCATGCATGCACCCCTAACCCTCCTCGCCCCAAGAGCCTGCACTCAATAACTTCCTTCCCAAAATAAAAACCGCTTTCCGGGCACGTCCTCTGGTGTTTATCCTTCCCCAAGCACCAGCCGCCGTGACTGGCTACCTTCCTCCTGGCTGCACGCATGTAGGGATGCCAGGGTGTCTTCCTCCTCCTCAGCACCCTCGCTCCTGCTTTGTTCCTCCTTTGCCTCCTCCTCCTGCCTTGTTGGACTGGGCTCTGAAGTGTCCATAGTGGTACTTGGGAGTGACCCCATCTCCACTCCAAGTATCGCATTCAGCTCTTTGTAAAAACAGCAGGCTGCATGGGCAGCACTGGAGCGGTTGTTTGCCTCACAGGCTTCGTGGTTGGCATTCCGCAGCTCCTTCACTTTAACCCTGCACTGTCTGGCCCCTTTCCATCATGTCCCTTGATATCTGCCCGAAGGTATCATAATTCCTACAGCTGGAGCGCAGCTGGGACTGGATAGCTTCCTCCCCCCATACACTGATGAGGTCCAGCGCCTCACCATTGCTCCATACTGGGGATCGCCTGGCGTGTGGAGGCATGGTCACCTGGAAAGATGCGCTGAGAGCAATCCACGCCTGGCTGAGCAAACAGGAAGGGGATTTTCAAAATTCCCAGAGAATTTAAAGGGCGGGTCTGACGGTTGGTCACCTGAGGGCAGGAAAGTAGAGAGCAAACTGATGACCAGAGTGGCTAGAACAGGCATTGTGGGACACTTCTGGAGGCTGAACAGAGCACATTAACAGACCAGGGCGTCCACACTGGAGCTGCGGCGCTCCATAGGGGCGCATCAAATGTTATTCCACTCGCGGAGGTGGAGAACCAGGAGTGCTCCAGCTGCAGAGTCAGAGCACTCTACGTGCCTTGCCAGTGTGGACGTGTCGTGAGTTAGAGGACCCGGGGCTGCTTTAATGTACTCTAACTTGCAAGTGTAGCCATGCCCTTTAACCAAAAACAGCTCAGCAGGTTATTTCTCCAGCTCCCAGGCACCCAGTTCCCAATGGAATCCAAACCCCAAATAAATCCATTTTACTCCGTATAAAGCTTATACAGGGTAAATTCTTAAACTACAAGTAAACAGGGCCATTTACAGTTCATTGATTCTGAAGCACCCTTAATGGCTTCCACTTAATATGTTTACATCAGTAATACAAGTTTCTGTCTTATTCTTTTATTAAAGTTAATAAATGTATACAAATGAGATGGACACACTCAGTAGATTATAAGCTTTGTAATGGTACCTTACAAGAGACCTTTTGCATAAAGCATATTCAGTTACATTATATTCGCATTCGTAAGCATATTTTCATAAAGCATATGGAGTGCAATGTCACACACCCCTAGATGCTCATGGCCCTTGCTGATAGGGTTAGGAGTCAGCTTCACAGAGATAACAAAGTGGGTCTTCTACTGTATAAGAATAGGTTACGAGTTCACCATGTAAGAGCTCATTCCGCTGGAGCTCAAGCAAAGTCTGCTGCCTGTTTGAAGAACGTCCCTGTTTCTAGCTAGGCAGAGCTTGAGCTGCATATTTATAAGACACTTATTTGGTAGAGTCTTCCAGATTGGATGCCTGTTTCAGCAGGGCAGTCCTGCAGTCATTGTTTAGTTAGGATTCTTACTACCCATCTCTGAGGAAGTAGACATTTGCTTGTTAGTCACCAAGTACGGAATCCATATTCACAATCTCTTGAAGAAGAAAGCCAATTGCTTACCTTACAGTAAGTGTGGTTCTTTGAGATGTATTGTCCACGTAGACAACCACTCTTCTTCCCGATCACTATGGAGTCCCTCTATGGGAGTCTGTATTGGCAATGGAACTGAGGGATGGTAGGGCTCACTGCCCTTTGTGCCCTCATGTGGGGGAGCATGAGGATCTCTGGCAAAGGCACGGCGCCAACCAGACACTGCTGGCCAAAATCATCCAATGTCATACACATGGGGCCCTGGAATCTGTGTGGACAACACATCTCAAAAACATAGTTACTGTGGGATAAGTAACTGTTCTTTTCTGTTCCTGGCAGTGCAGTGCGACTTTCATCAAGTCACATCACCGCTCTGTGCCTCAGTTTCCCCTCCCACCTTTTCTTTGTCTTGTCTATTAAGATTGTAAACTCTTCAGGGCAGAGATTATCTCTGACTGTTTGTATGATTAGCACAATGGAGCCCTTATCTCAGGTGTGGTTTCTAGGTGTTGCAGTAATACATAAAACTAATAATGTCAAAACTTATTTGAGAAACTTGATCCAAAGTTTAAAAAAAAACAGTTATATTTTACATAATTAAGAAGGCAGGAATACCTGAGTATTCAAGTGCTCCAGATTTCAGCCACGTCTAATCCATATGCCATGCCGCCTCCACTCTGAGCATCATGTCACTGATGGATGCATAACTGTGTGATGTTGGTGATTTCAATATGAAATTTTAAATATGTGTTCAGTGAGACAATTGCTGAGAAAGTGGGAAAAATCTGGTGTGTACATGCATTTTTTAAAAATTTCTCTTAAGAACTGACACACTCGGGAATCTACAAATACTACACGCCAAATTTTCAAACAGGGGCATCTACATTTTGCTTACACGGTAAGCGCAGTTTCCCCTTTTTGCTGATCTCATGAGTACATAGCTTCTTGTGTTAGAAAATTAATCTCTAAATATCCAGTCAGGATTTAAAATGAAAGTAATGAAAATCTTTTTGAAACTGCAGATTTCTGGGATGCAGATGCTGCACTGGGAGAGAACCACAGACGATTGGGGTCCAGGCATTGGACTAAAAAAACCTGTTTTCACTCCAAAACCGTACATGGTGCTAACTGGCCAGGGTTTGTTGTTAACTATACTGATCTCATTCTACTGCAGTCTTAGGCTGGTCATTCTGGTTTTAGTAGATCCACAGCATGGTTAGTCTCCATCTACAGTTATGGAGAAATCTGAATAGATGACATTAGGAGTATATGGAGTATAAGGAATGCCTTCTAGGTACTCCAGTGAAATTGCATCAGAGCAAAGCGCACACTCACAAGCGCATAGCAGATGAATTTTGGTCCTGCAGTCAATGGGAGTCTTCCATTGTCTTCATTGGACTTAGGACTATTTGATACCGGCTGGAATATTGTCTGAAGCTGTCCCTACAGTGCCCAACTCTCTTCCCTTCTCCCTGACCCAGCCATTAGCATTGCTGTTTCTACAAAAATAAACCGAACAGCCCCCTTTCCCACAAATACGCTAATTAATGCTGCTTTTGGCTTTTTAACCGGTCACCTCCAGTCAGGAAAATCAAGACTCTTGAGTGTAGCTATAGTGCCATAGAATTGCTGTTTGACTTCTGTAGCCTCTCATCTTGAACTGACATTATACCCCACTTATCACTCTGTGTGTCAGGAGCCATATCTCAGCCTCTGGCACGGCAGCAGCAGCGTCTTTGGATGAAAAGTCTGCGTGTTTACTCTTCGGGCCATTAAAATCGTCCCCCATTGTCAGCATTCAGGCTTGGTCGCCCGTTAGTAACAACCTTCCCAGCTGCACTGAAAGAGGAAATACTGAGCAAACACTGCATGGGCGAGCTGATTGAAAAGGTGCCAACCGCTAGAGACAAGAGCTAGCCCGGAATGGTTATTTCGGGACACCATTATGTGCATGTGGGTCTCAGCTTGGCTCCGTGACTGATCAGACATATGGTGCCTGATCTCCTGGGGAATCTGTTTTTCTTTATTTGTAAACACGGGTGCCTTGACAATGATTTCTCTACATCCTTGTCAGACTTAGCTGAAAACACGCAGAAAGCCTAAGGGCTTGTCTACACACCATAATTGTACTCCTTCAACTAAACCAGTCTAGTTAAAGTGGTGCAATGCCTCCAGCTGAATGCAGGCATACTGGTATAGCGGTTGCCATATGGGGAAGGGAATAAGCTTTGCCAATATAAAACGCCTTTATGCTGGTATAACTGCATCTGCACTCAGGGTTGTATCAATGTGACTATACTGGTAAAAAAAACCACTCTTACCAGAGTAGTTTAGACCTGTCCAAATCTGTGTATTAGACCAGAGCTAAAAGTAAGAACAAAGTTTCAAGTTGGGGTTTTTTGGTACATCCATTCTTCTACCTATAGTCACCTGCGCCTATTTATTGTGCAGCCACGGAATCCACCCGTGGCCACAGAACTGTGCTCAAGAATCTGAGGTTGTACAATAGCCATTCAAAACAACTGAATAATTTAGCTCTCAGACCTATGAGTCAAAAGAACACCTACAGCTATGTGATTTATAATCCCAGGGAAGGACAGAGAGAAGGAGCCTGAGTAGTATGGTTGGCCGGGAATCTGATCTCTGTTTTATTCCTGACTGTATGTTTTATTCCTGTGTTGGTGGTTCATAATGTGATCTCAGTCAAGTCACACAACCTGCCGGGCCTCAGTTTATGACCGACTTGTAGAATAGGACTTTTCTGCCTTGTGTGTGTATTGGAAGGCTTCATTCACTGTTTGGAAAGAGCTTTGGCATACTCTGATGGAAGATGATATAGAAGAGAAAAATACTCCTATTTGCAGAACACAGTGACAGCGTTAGGTGCCAAAGTTTAACTACAATTGAAACACAAGGGGAAGCTGTGAAGTGGAGAGATAAAATGTACTTATTGTACTTTCTGGTCCATTAGGATCTTCCCAAAGTAAAATTCACTAATGCTATGACAAGGGTGAGCGTAGCAATGATGGCTGCAGTTACTCAGTCCGTAGGTGACTTTGAATAGATCTAGTTAGAAAAATTTAGAATAGTTTGAAATTTTGATGACAAATGATGGCATCCATGTAATAAAAACCTGACTGCTAGAATCTGGACAGAGATCAGCAGCTCATGATTTACAATCAGACATGTGCCCACAGTTGATTTAGAAGAGAAGGGTCATCTCCCTTAAGTGGGCAATGTTCTGGTGATGTCCTATGTTTTCAGTGTTAACAAACAGGTGTGTGTTTATCTCCTGGAAACTCCATTACTCTGCTGCAGGCTGTGGTTATTCTGTCCTCCTCCGCCCTGAAGGAAATGTTCTGGAAATAGCTTTAATAACACGGGAGGCTGGGAGACATTCTCACACCTGGTATCACTTCTCTGAAGTCCTGTCATAAATTTGTGCTTGTGTATTTAGCAGACCTATGACTGTGTACTGAGCCAGCAGTGAGAGTAGACTGGCCTTTATTCTCTTTATAAGTTCATTTCCTTCAGACAACGTATTGAGCCATAGTTGACAGGTAGCTGCCATTATTACAATTGCTTCTTATTAATTTATCCAACTGGGCACTTGGAAATTCCCCTAACTAAGGAACAGATTTGGCCACCCTTATGTTGAGTAATGCCTGACTCTGTGGTTCGTCCTGCTTATTCCAATGGCAGTACTCAGGCCCTGATTAGAAAGGGAGTCTTCTGCAGAGACAAATTGTTCGGGTTGTTCCAGTGTTGAGCTTTCCCCTGGGAGGCGCTGGGCGCTTTCAACAGCAGCTGAGGGCTCTCAACGCTACTCTGGCCGCACGGCCTCCAGGACAAGTCAGTTTGTCATTTCACTTCTCTGCTTGGAAAAGAACAGTGGGGAGAAATGGGACAAGGGACCAATGTTTTTCTCTGAGTGCTATTGCTGCCGCCTCAGGAATGGACCAGGGTGCTGTCCCCATTACGGTTGTCTGAAGTCAGGAAATTCCACTGAATGCTGCATCTATGGGACTGGTCCAAAGTCCATTGAATGCATGGGGGGAGGGGATCAGTGGCGGATTAGCTATTGGGCCTACGGGGCCTGTGCCCCCTCCCCGAGCCCTGTGGCAGCTCTCCGCCCCCACCCTGAGGCGCCTCCACTGCGGCAGCTCCCCCTATCTGCCCTGATCCCCCCACCCCCGCAGCAGCTTCCCCCGGCCTGGGGAGCCGTGCAGCAGTTCCCCAGCTCACCCCTGCTCCATCTCCTCCCCGAGCACGCCGTCACCGCTTCACTTCTCCCGCCTCCCAGGCTTGCGGCGCCAATCTGCTGTTTGGCGCTGCAAGCCTGGGAGGGAGAGAAGCAGAGCAGGGTGGTGTGCTCAGGGGTGGAGGTGGAGCAGAGGTGAGCTGGGGCGGGGAGCGGTTCCCCTGCATGCCGTGCCCCCCCCCTTACTTGCTGCAGGAGGCCCTTCCCACACCCCCCTGCCCCAGGTCCCTCCACCTAAATGTTGATGACCAGGGCGGGCGAAGATCTGGCCGCCGCAGTCGCCACCGAAGGACTGGAAATGCCCCCCCCCCCCCCGAATGCTAGTGCCTTAGGCAACCACCTAGGTCACCTAATGGGTTGCACCGGCCCTGGGAGACAGAGCTTCTCTGGTCTTGGGGCCACAGTGCGGGGACAGAATTGGAGGGAGCCTGAGTGGAGCAGGGGTGGGGCCCAGGGGAAGGGGCAGAGAGGGGTGGGAGAGCCCCCATTTGCTCTGGCCCTGGGCCCCAGGAAACCTTAATCCACCTCTGGGGGGCGGGAGGCAGGATCGTCTTACTATTGATATCAGTGGGGTTTGTGATTGCAGGGGGATGGGGAACAGCCAGGGCACATACTGGTTAAAGAAAGCTGCACGACACTGGAATATGATAGAAGGAAAGAGCAACAAAGGAAACAGGAGCCAAGGAGCCCTCTCGTATTCCTGGCTGGAAGCATGTGTGTGTGTGTTGGGGGGGAGATGGGGGGTAAGGCTCTGAGCATGGGGGGTTCCTGTAAAAGGGTTTCCAAAGTTGGGGGAGGGAGGTTATAGCAAAACCCCTGGCTGTTTCCCTAAGCAGGAGTCACAACAGAGCATCTTGCAAACACCTGCCTGGCTTTGTGTGAGGCGGGGAGGGAAGGGAAGGGCTGCAAGGGGCTCAGAAAGCCCAGGGGTCTGTCAGTTAGAGATGGGGTTTACTTTCTGAAGGGGGAGCGGTAAAACGCGTGAGAGAAACAAAGCCCCTGTGGGCCAGACCCTCAGCTGGTGCAAACTGGTGCAGTGCTGGTGACTTCATGGTGCCTTACACCAGAACAACACGTTTCTACCCTTCCAGATCATTTGAATCCCAGCAATAATTCAAACAATGAGAGAATGAAAAACAGAGAGACTAGGTGATTCCAGGGGGTTCTCCCCTAGGCACCAGGCTCCCAATCCCTGGATAGTTGGGACACAAGCAGGGGGCTTTATTTATAGAAAAATTGGTGGGGATGGGCATGCATGGTGAGTGGGAAATGGGTTACCGTGATAAGCCCTTTGACTGTATTTTATTTTACTGAGATTCTTAACAAATAATCTTTCTGCAATGAGAACCGTCCTTATCAGGCCAATGCAGATTGTCTGAAATCCTTATCTCCACGGGCCAGTTAGCTGGAGTGATCCCCTTTCCACAGTGAATAGGGAATGGAGAGCCGAGCACAAGCCCTCCCCTCCTTCCTTCCAATCGGTGCCGTTTACTGGCAATGAACCAAACGTCTCTGATTTCCAACCTCATAAATAACATGAGGGCTACAGAACTGAACTGTCCTCGATTGCTGAGCGGCTGTTCAGCAGTGCAAACAAATGTAGCAGGAAAGAAGGGAGGGTGCTCTCTACAGGGTGTCCTTTTCCATAAAAGAAACAAGCAACACATCAAGTTAGTTACAGGAACAACATCCATTTCCCCCCACCCTCTTGCTACACCACACACCACCATTCTAGTCACTTGTGTCTGTCGGAGACTGTCCGCAGTGGCCTTGAGGTTGAATATGTTTCCTTGGCATGGCAATTGCTCCACAGCTCTGCTGGGTGCTGGGGCAAGCAGCCACAGTTGTTTGCGGGACTGAGGGGGGGGTTGAGATTTATGGTGAGAAATGTACCTGCTGCTCAAGTGAAGCTTTTCTTTCCTTTCTCACCCATTTTGTTTTTTCCAGGGAGGTACCTGGGGAATGGATGGCAGTTAAAGGGATCTGAAAGACGTGGAGAAAGAGTGATGCTGACTGAGAGGAAGTTTTATTGACCCACTGCAAAGTTCAGGGTAACATCCAAAAGGGTCTGCCTACAGGAATATGGGATGGAGACAACAGATGCTGCTGCTGTGTGTCCATTTAGCAGCATGATTGTTCTCAGTGAAAATGTTCTTTGTCCTAGGGACATCGTGAGAAGCCAGACACTGGGCTTGTAGCTCCTCATTCCAGGAGCGGCAGTGTGGTCAAGGGGGCAGGGACCTGGCATGGGTCTCAGAATGTCTGGGTTCTCTTCCTGGCTGTTTCATTTACCCAATGTATGACCTTGGCAAGTCACTTCACCTCTCAGTGCCTCTGTTTCTGTGTGTTGCCTATTTGGATTTTAAGCTCTTTAGAAGAGGGATCATTCTTTATGTTTATGTACAGTGCCTTGCACAATGGGGTCTCAAGACACTACTGTAATACAAATAAATAATAATAATAGCGTTGTCCCATGAATTCCAGCAGACCTATCTCTGGAGTAAGGTGGTATTTTGTGTTAGGGTATCACAGTCTGACCCTCATTCTGAAGATATCTGGACAAAGTCAAAATGGTGAGGGTGATAAGGAGAGCTATGTCAATAGCAGAGCTGGGCTTCAGCCACTTCACATGGATACAAAGCTGAACTTTCCCAAAGTTCAGGAGTGTTTGGACCCAGGGATTTGGCGTAGCTTCTTCTAGAGATCCAGACCAGCTGCTGCATTTGGATTTGAATCTGAGTTATGCCAAAGTTCAGGGGGGAGTTTTTGTCTTTATGAGCATTTGTCTGCTTCCCCTCACTGTGTGGTATCTGGCATCTTACAAGGTGTATTGGAGAGTCATAGATTGTGAGTCCAGAAGAGGGACTGTTATGATCCCCTTGTCTGACCCCCTACACAGTACAGGCCAGAGAATTTCTCCTGGTGACTCATCAGTCAGGATCAGATTGGACCCATGGTTTCTGCAGCTCAGAGTTAGAGAGCCAGCTGGTGTAAGTGGCCACAGCTCCGCTGAAGCTGACTTATACCAGAGGGGGATCTGGCCCAGAGAGCATATCTAGAAAAAGATGCTAACGGCAGTTTCTCACCCCTTGTTGTTTTTTCATTTTGCCCTAAAAAAGAAGGAAAGCTCCCTTCCCTGTTACATGAATTGGAGAAAAAATAAAATAGGCAGGATGTCTTCCTTCTGTTGACACTCTGTCCATTTCACAGATCATTCTGCATCATGATTTATTAACACTTACTGCTAATCAGGGAGGAGAAAAAAAAAATCCCATTTACAATGTGTTTGGGTGATGATTGTGGATGGCCACTTGCAGCCCAGCCCAAGACAGACAGCAGCGGTGGGTGAATGTGGTCAGGGGGCACCAGGATGTCAGGGCCTAGTTGGGGGTATGGCCCTGTAAACAAAGGCTCACAAATTAGTCCCAGGTGGTTATAAAGGGGAATCTTTAATGTTGGATTGAACCAAAAAAAAAAGCCCTTTTCTTCTGGGGAATCCAGCTTCTGTTTGCCAGGATGGTTCATGGTCTCTTGGGGCTGCCAAGGTTGACAAAAATGTACTCAGAGCAAGGGAAAGATGTCAAGTTCATTCCCCCTTTACCAGCAACCAGAGCCTTTCTTAATGCTATGTGTTTCTCCTGGTTGCTGGAAGAGGCCAGCGCATGCTGCCTGGTATCTTCCCTGGTTCAGCCTCTCCAAAGCACCCTGCCTTTAAACTCTTGATTAAAAGAACCATCCCTAGCCCTGGAGTCTGCCTCAGTCCCTTAACATCAGCTCTGCAGTGAGGACAGATGCCTGGGATGAAATCCTGGCTCTGTTGAGGTCAATCATAGAACTCCAGTCACTTCAGTGAAGTTAGTTCACCTGTGGTTACCTTCTTCTATTTACAAAGCCCACTGAAGGTCAATGAAAAGACCTCTTATTGACTGCACTGGGCTGTGGCCCAGGCCTTGGGTGAGAAAGATTTAACCTTTTATCTTTCTAATACAGGGGCCCAACACACCAAGCTATAAAAATGTAGCCAATGTGTTTTCTAAAAAGTCAGCGACAAGGCAGCCAGATTAATTACAATCTGCCTGGCGTAAAGCTTCGAAGTATATTTGGGGTTTTACCCCTGCGTCCTTTGTCCATTTCTGATTTGGTAGGAAGTTGCTACGCAATATGGCACCATCTCTCTCCTTTCTCCTAGGGTTATGCAGAGTTTTTTCTCCTCTCATTTCAGTGAAAATCCTTTGATCGTTCAACATCACTTGTGGGAATCTCTTGAACTGCCTAGCTTTTTGGAATGTTAGGGTACGTCTACACTACGGGATTATTCCGATTTTACATAAACCGGTTTTATAAAACAGATTGTATAAAGTCGAGTGCACGTGGCCACACTAAGCACATTAATTCGGCAATGTGCGTCCATGGTCCGAGGCTAGCGTCAATTTCCGGAGCGTTGCACTGTGGGTAGCTATTCCATAGCTATCCCATAGTTCCCGCAGTCTGCCCCGCCCCTTAGAATTCTAGGTTGAGAGCCCAGTGGCTGATGGGGCAAAAATCATTGTCGTGGTGTTCTGGTAAATGTCATTCCTTCCTCCTTCCTGCGCGGGAAACAACAGCAGACAATCATTTCACACGCACTTTTGTCCTGATTGGCCCTGGCAGACGGCCCGAGTAGCACGGCGCAGACCGGGGAGCCCCTCGTAGCTTTGATGTTTTTTTATTATTACAGTCACCGTATGTCGCTCACTGAATGCGCACGGACGAGCCACATCGAGCAAGCCATGTCCTTGCTTTTGCAGATGATACGCGAGAGACGCGTATAACAAGTCGTCTCTGATGGTACGTCCACTCTGGGGGAAATTGGCAAATAGAGAGATGTATGGCAATGTCTTGTACTGTCGGCGCATCGATGGGTGCCCCTGGCTGAGATAGGCCGGGGGCGCAAATGCAAAAGGGAATGCACTCCTCTGAGTCAATCCCGTCCTTTATGGGTTCTAAAATAGGAGTCAAGTCCTGGCCAGGAATATGGGGCAAGTGTGCTAGGAGGAACGAGTGTATTCAGAGAGCAACCGCTGCTCCCATGTCAGATCCCGCGAGAAATGATGTACTCGCCATCACTGGGGTGCCCCGGCAACAGCCCCAACCGTGCTTCCCTCCTCCCCCCCCCCACCCCCCCCCCCGCTCCCTCGCCTCACCCCCCCCCCCCCCCCCCCCCGCCCCCCGCACCTCCTCCACCCCTCCACCGCCCCCCCCCCCCCCCCCCCGCCCCCCGCCCCCCCCGCCCCCACCCCCAATTCCTGGCAGCTACGCGTGGGCAGTGTCCCCCATTTGTGTCATGAAAGTGATAAAGAATGCAGGCGAATAAGGAAACAGTGACTTGTGTAGGTGATAAAATGCAGGGGAGGCAGCCCCACGGTGCTAGATGAACAGTCAAGGCAGACAGTAAGTGTGCGAGGGGAAGAGACGCCAGGATGCCGCGTCCTATGCTGAGTCGAGGCAGTACGGAGATTTGTTTCTTTACAACGCAGGAAAGGAGGAGGCTGTGACGGAGGCCCAGCCCCCCAGTTGCTATGACGATCAGACGGATAGCCGCCGTTGGTACCATCTATCGAATGGGAATCAGAAGGATACATGTCGCTGATTTTCCCTACGCCCCCCCGCGCCCCCCGCAACAGCCCCCCGTACCGGCCCCCCGGCCGCCTCCCCCACGCGCGAGGCAATCCAGAGCACGTCGACGGCGAGTGGGGACAAAGATAGTCAGATATGTACCACTGCCACCAGGTAGAGAGAGGAGCAGATACTGCTCTTCACTGGCTACAATCGTGTCTACCACCACATCAGTAGACATAGATGACATTGAAAAAAGCAACGAAATGATTTCTTTCCCTTTCTTTCAATGTGGGGGGGGGAGGGAGTAAATTGACGAGCTATCCGTAACCATGCTGGACAAGTGTGTTTGAACCTACAGGCATTGGGAGCTCAGCCAAGAGTGCAAATAGTTTCGGAGACTGCTGTGGACTGTGGGATAGCTGGAGCCTCAGTAACCGCCCCCCCCTCGTCCATGAGTGTCCATTTATGTCCTTTGGCTTTCCATTACCGCTTACGCAGCGACTGGTAGCCTGGAGATTTTTTTCAAACGCGTTGGCATTTCATCTTCTGTAACGGAGCTCTTATAGAACAGATTTGTTCCCCATAGCAGTGATCAGATCCAGTATCTCCTGTACGGTCCTGCTGGAGCTCTTGGATTTGGGACTGCATCGCCACCCGTAGCTGATCAGAGCTCCACGCTGGCCAAACAGGATATGTAATCAAAAGTTCGCGGGCTGTTTCCTGTTTCTGGCCACTGCATCCGAGTCAGATTGCTTGTCCATAGAGCTGGTCACAGTGGTGCACTGTGGGATACCCCCCGGAGGCCAATACCATCGATTTGCGGCCACACTAACCCTAATCCGATATGGTAATACCGATTTTAGCGCTACTCCTCTCGTTGGGGAGGAGTACAGAAACTGATTTAAAGAGCCTTTTATATGGATATAAAGGGCCTCGTAGTGTGGACAAGTGCGCAGTTAAAACGGTTTAATGTTGCTAAAATCAGTTTAAACGCATAGTGTACACCAGGCCTTAGAGTAAAAACAGCTTCTCTCCATGTGTCTGTCCTCTGACTGGGGTTACTCAGTTCTCTGGATGCGTACTGTGCTTTGTAGAACTCCCATTGCCTCATTTCTCTGGTCGTTGATTCATGTAGTTGTTCAAAGCCTGTCCTAGCTCTCCATATTCCGCTGGTGTGAGGTACTCTGCTAGAGTGTGATCACTCTGGGCAGCTAGATTTAGATATGCTCTTCCCAGTAATTTTGTATCAGTGCTTGTGACGATTTGGGGAATCTGTCTATGGACACCCCTTATGAATTATAGCTAATGTCATGAAGTTATGAAATTGTATCATGGATTGCCTTTGTGTAGATGTGAAATACACCATTTGCAAGGCTGTAGCATGGCTTCAGACGTTTAATAGTTGCCTGTTCAGGAGGAAGCACCTTGCAACAATGGAGGACATATAAAATCCAGGGAAGACTCATGCAGACAGGCAGGAAGCTTTGGGCAAATGCCTCCCCAGCCCGCCTGCCCCACCCTCCAAAGAACAGTGCACCATGGGATGATCATCAGCGCAAACTATTGTGCCATTAAATTAAGAATATTTTTGTCCTTGTAGCATCCCTGTCTACAGCATCACTCATGGATATAGTGTCATTGTTTTCCTTTTCCCTACTGTCCTGTGATACTGCTTTAGCATTTATCATCCTGTGCCATGTGTGCTGTTCTGTACTGCTCATATCACTTGCACCTTCCAATAGTTCATTAAGCGATGTGACTAATATGTGACACGTGTGGTTCATTCTCTTCCTGTTGGGCGTTGGTGGGAGATTGTAGGTGCAGTGTAGGGTTTTCATCTTTTTGTTCCCTCTTCAAAGTCAAATTTCTGTTTTGCTGAGAGGCTCACAATCCTCTCTGGGAGCAAGTTCTGGATTCAGGAGCCAGGTCACTGCAAGTGCTTTAACTCCTGTGCCCTCTTGAGGTTGAGAGTTGCATTGTTTCAGTGGATCATAGCTGTTATGGGAAGTTATGATCATGCAAGATTGTAAGACGATGTCTAGTGAACAGCAGCCAATCCTATGGATGGCTTTGAAGATAGGGACCAAAATCTTGACTATGACCCAGTACTGGATGTAGAGTGGCTGAAGACAGCAAAGCGGGGGACTAAGTGGGCTCTGTTACTGAGAAGGCGAGCTGCTGTGTTCTGAACCATCTGTAGCATTTTTAAGGGCAGTAGTTACATAACTAGGGACCAAGAATGACGATATGCCCAAAAATGCTGGATCAGTGTGGCTAACTCTAAATCTAAAGAGGTGCAACTTCTGGCCAGACATACATTTTAAAAAGAGCATTTTTCATGGCTGTGGGTTTGTGTCTCCAGAAGCAGTGAGGAGTCCAAGTGGACACTGAAGTAGTGAACAATCGTAAATAACCTGAGGGCACACAACCTCAGTGGATAGTGATGATGTATAGGTGGTGGGTTGTTCAAAGGGTTTCCTTCTACCCACTCGCATCGCCTCAGGTCTTCCTAGATTCCTCTTCACCCCCTTGCTGATCTCAGCAACACCTGCCTGAATAGCTGTGGCATGGTGCTGTTTCTGTATGAGGCGGCAGTGAGGTAGAGTGGGAAGCTTCATCTGCATGTTGCTGGCATTTAGTTGTTTCATTATATCCCTTTGTGGTGGGTTGAACAAGATGGGGGAGGGATAGCTCAGTGTTTTGAGCATTGGCCTGCTAAACCCAGAGTTGTGAGTTCAACCCTTGAGGGGGCCATTTAGGGTTCTGGCAAAAATCTGTCTGGGGATTGGTCCTGCTTTGAGCAGGGGGTTGGACTAAATGACCTCCTGAGGTTCTTTCCAACCCTGATATTCTATGATGCAGGCTGCTCCCAAGGCTGTGAGCCATAGATCCAGGAGTGAAGGAACTTCATGGCTGCAGAAGCATGTTCACAGTGAGGGCTGGAGTGGATCTGGGACCATATACTGCTGCCCCCACTGATATTCTCCTCTGCCCCTTCTCTGTGGAGTAAGTTGGCATGGCCCCCACCCAAGGGTGCTTTCACTAATTTGATGTACAGATCTTCTGCCACTGGCCAGTTGGGTTCAGGGTTGAGAAGACTATTTTATGGTTTACTCCACCCTCTTTAGCACTGGCCACTTACAAACTCGGGTAAGACTGGTGGACATGTAGTTCTTGCACATGCAGGGCACTTCGGTCTAAATTATCTTCTAGGCAGATCGTATTAGCTAATCCAACATTATAAATCACCCAAATGGAAACCAAGGAGGAGCGATGTAATTTGGCCCTTTTCAGAAACCAATGACCCTTCCCGATAACGCTAACTGTCCCTGCTTTCATTTTAGCTTCTTTAAAACTAATCCAGACAGTTCAATTAAAGGCTATGTCCACATGAAGCAGCATGTCTCTAAAATCCCCTCCCTCCCCTCCTTGAAGATCCCAGTAGAGAGCTAGCCAGTGCTGCAGGTGCAGTCTCTCTGCGGGGTGGTGAGAGCAATGAATAGTAAGATTTTTAGCTCAAGCACACTAAGACTGTTTAGCAGCCATTGGATAATCCCCTTTTAATCAGATTATGTAAATTCCTACTTCAACACCCCACAACTCTCGTCCCCCACTCTCCAAGCTGCAAAACAAAATAGCTGCTCTAAAAGGAAAATTAGAACTGCAAAAAGGCAGGCAGCTCTGCTAAAAGAGTGGAGACACCCTGTCCATTTAGGGATGGGCAAGCGCTGAGGGAGCAGTACGGTCATGCTTTGTTTCTGTGTGGCAAAGCATTCCTGGCTGGCACAGCATTCAGAAAGCAGTGAATCAAAGGCCAGGTTTGTGCACTGTCCGTGTGTCACCACTGTCTGAGGACAGGTCGAGGAGGCAGTTATTTGCCATCCCTGTGGCTTTGTCCTTGGCTCAGGGACTCTATGGAGCTCAAGTGAAGCAGGGGATGTTTGACTTTCCATCCCTCCTGTTTCTAAAGTCTCATTCAAGGTTCAAGCCTCTAGTGGCCATATCTGAAAGGTGCTGCCACTCACTAAAAGAGAACTGGATACATTCATGGAGGTTAAGTCCATTAATGGCTATTAGCCAGGATGAGTAAGGAATAGTGTCCCTAGCCTCTGTTTGTCAGAGGGTGGAGATGGATGGCAGGAGAGAGATCACTTGATCATTACCTGTTAGGTTCACTCCCTTTGGGGCACCAGGCATTGGCCACTGTTGGAGGACAGGATACTGGGCTAGATGGTCTGACCCAGTATGGCCATTCTTATATTAATAGGGTTATGGTTTGAGGACCACTGACCAAAATTTTGTTCTTCGGTTTCAAGATGATTAAGCAAGACAACCAGGGGCCAAATGACGAAAAATGGCCATTTAAAGTACATATGCAAATCTGTATGCATCATGTCATCAAAGTCTGTCTGTGCCATGCCATTAGAACTGATATTTTTACTCAAAAAACTCATCCGCATGCACCAAAGAGCCAATACCACCCTACATTCTGGTCTGCACCACAGGACTAGCCACTCTATGCATGTGTATGGCTTCTTGGCATCACAAGCAGCATGATTTGCAAATTTCAGAATCTGTACTTTTGGAGGCAAGTACTGGAAACTTGGCTCAAGGAGTGTTTCTCCTTTGTGTTCCAAGGAACGAAGGTGTTACATTTCTACACAGGTGACTGTCCTTTTGAACTATCAGCACGGGAAGCTGAGGCAGATGGGAATGGTCAGGCTTCAGCCAGAAAGTGGAAGTTCGTTGTTCTGTGTGTTACCATTTAGAGCTACCCAGCAAGTTCGCCTGGCCTGTTCTGTGTAACCTTTGGTTAAAGCCGTTAGTTTTGTTCATAACAAAGACAGAGGTTGTCTTTCCTATGGCAGATGTAACATGCTGCTAGTGAGGTTTTCCAGGTGAGCTAGTTCAGCTACTCAATGTGTATTAGCAGAATTGGTCCTTTCTTTCTGTTAACCCACAAGCAAAGCCTGAGGCTTTTCTCGTTTGTTGTCAGTAACTAAAATATTTGGGCCCCAAGGCTTGTTCGTGAACTGTTGGAATTATGCCCTTGCGTATGCGATATTCAGAATTTGCTGGTTGATTCTGGGTTTTTTGTTCTCTGTTTGTACAGCACACTGCACAATGGAGTTCTGGTCCATGACTCGAGCTTGTAGGCATTATCATCGTGATACAAATGATAGTAAAAACTCCTCTCCCAAAATCTGTGCAGACAAAATGTGGTTGCATGAAAGTCTGGGAAGCCTGCACTTCAGAACAGATTCATAGCAGCATTTTGGAGAGCTGAGCATATATTTACCTGCAATATTCAAAATAGCCTCCCAAAGTCATTATGAAAATGCACCAGCCAGGACTTGCCTGCCCTTCCCTTAATGGCCAAAAAGAAACTAATGATACATTATTAATGAAACATTCTCTTGTTCAAAAACAGTATTCATTCCATCAATGGGTGAGTAGACTTTTGTAGGGCTGATTTAAAGTAGACACTAAAATGGCCCTTTGTGGAATAAACACTAGTGTTCTCATTTAATGGTAGCAGCAGGATAAGCTTTGTTTGAGGGCAATAGTGGTAGGTAAATTAAAAATGTAACTTGCCCAAATCCTAAAATGATGTAAATTAGTGCAGCTTCATTGTAGTCCATGGACCTACATCATTTTACACAGCGGAGGAGCTGGCCCATATATATTTATAAACATAGAGGTTTAGAATAACAACATCTCCCCATCCTCAGTGTAACAAGTATGCAAGTAAGAAAAAAACATTAATGGTAAATCTTTAGAAGTGAAATAAGAAAATTCTGCATTGAAAGTGAGAAAATCTAGCATCCTTTGGTGTCTGACCGGAAGAGTTAGTATCTCCTTGCAGAACAATACATGAAATTTTACTGTGATCAAAATGAACTGTGTTCTGAGTACAGAAACCTCCCTGGATTTCTTGGAGATGATTTTCATATAGGGGGATGTCCTTGGTACTTAAGTGTCGGTTCTCCTAACCACCCCAGGTGTAATAAAAGCAGTATATAAGTGCCTATGTGTTGTCATCCCTCTGTCACATGGCAGCAGATTCCAGGGTCTTGGAAGTCAGTGTCCCATTGGAGGAGAAATCCATGGCACAGTCTGTGTATTTTATTAATGTAATGTTTTTATGTAGGCACGTATGCCAGTCCTTGAACAGAAGTGGTCACAAACAGCCCACAGTTAACCCTTCTTTGAGGAATCTCAGCCAAACACCCATGCACAGTTCCCAAGGAGCAGATCTGCACCAAGGATAGATGCTGGTTAAAGGGATTAGTCATAGAGTTTGTAACCCTTCTGCCTGTCTGAGTTGGCAGCAACAAGGGCCAGGTCCAGTATCCAGGGGTTCTGTTTCAATAACACAATGCAAAACCAGCTCGAGCACCCACCCAGTGACCTGGGACAATTACATACCACCCCGCGGGCACCTCCAGGAGTCAATACTTCCCCTCTCGCAAGCACGGAGTCTGAGTGTAGCAAAATCCTTTAATAAAAGGAGGGAAATAATGTGGCATTATGTTAAGGACACACCACAAACAGGATTCATAATACAAACCATGAGCAAAAGACCTACCCCCAAGTAAGTTGGCAGTATCCTTTTCCCCTCAGGGTCTTAAGTCCAACCACCCAAAAGTCCAAACCCCGAAAGTCTCTTGAGTCCAGCAACCCAAAAAATCACCCAACAACCCAAAGTCTCTGTCCCTGGTCGGTGCAGCCCCAGAGTTCAAAAGTTTATGTGCAGAGTTCTACCCCTCCCCCAGCTGGGTGGAAATGGGGGGGAAGAAAGGGGCACACGGGGTGTTAAGGGGCACCTTACATTGTCCGAGGCCAACTGCCCTGCCTCTCCGTGCGGTTCTGCTGCAGCCTTCACCACGAGCCGAGCCACTCCACTCCACCAGGCATCCCGTGAGCTGCTCCAGCCATTCCACAAACCGCTCTGCTCTGCACCACTCTGCTCCACTCCACAAGCCATCCAGTAGGCTGCTCCAGCCATCCCACAAACTGCTCTGCTCTGCCAGCCACTCCCCCACTAGTTAACACAGCACTCAGTGATCTCAGCCCTTAGTTATTTTAGCTCTTTAATGATTTCAGCTTGTGGTAGGAGAGCCCCAGTGCTGGTGCACTATTGGCCCAAAGTGAATTCAGCACAGCAGCCTGTAACTAAACTCTTAATGGAATCAAAATTAGCTTGCTGTTTAACAATGGAGAGAGCAGCAGCAATTGGTATTTCAGACCCTCAAAGAAGAACCAATACCATCACATTCAATCACATGTCCCCAGCCTCTCTCAATTCACTAGGTTTTGGAACCCATGTCTCTTGTCTAGTGAGTGCTACTTAGTTGACAGTGAGTCCCTCTGTCATAAAACAGCTCCACTGGCCTTGATTCACATAATCAGGGTAACAACACTTTATTCTTCCTGCCCCAATAACAGAGAAACTGGGGATCCCATAGCAGCCAAAGTGACTATTTTGGCAGCTGTGGGCTCATGCTAGATGGGGTGGGTGTGCCTATGCAAACAAGACCAGCCCCCGAAGTTCTTTTCCACAACTCACCACAACTCATCTCCAGATGTCAGGGTAGAGCTCATCCTGACGCTGCTTGCATCCTCCCCCAGCCGAGAATTTGTCATCCCGACAAATCACACACCTTATACCAACTCACTGGCTGCCTTCAAAGGGCCTCAGATAGCCCACTTTAGCTTCCACAAGCCTGTGTGCTAAATGTATTGGCTCCTGTCTAGTCACCACAGGTGCATCATAAGTTAACTGTTTTACTGGTCTTATTACCCTGTCTCATCTATTGAGAATCTCTGTTGCCGTGGTAAGGGGGATATCCTCTTGAGTGACGGGATGGAGAGGTTTCCTTTGAGGGCCCCTCGGTGACTGGCGCAGGCCCCTGCATTTCTAGTTCTAACAATGGAGGGTCAAAGGTGCCCAGGACATCGTCCACCTATATGTCTCCACTGTCCAATAACCTGTGTGTGTCTCATCACATGGGGGTCCCACCAGCGGCACTGGCGTGTCAGAAATCGGCCTAAATACTTCTGTCATGGGATTTAGGGCGGAAAACGGGGAGCTCTCTTTTGGTTCAGCTGATTGAGACTGAAATCTTGTCTCCATTCCAGGATACACCATGGTTGTGTGTTCCTCCTCAGACTCACTCTCAGATGTGCTGAGTAGGGGTAGGTTAGCTGCAGGGGGCCAGCAGTCCATGTTGGATGGCGGCTTTGGTTCAGCACCTTTGTTCTGTCCAGTTGCCCTGTTGTGGCCCGTCTCATAAGGAGTGCCTACCAATTCCCCCACAGGGAGCAAAAGGTTTCTGTGCACTATCTTTGTCTGTCCTGGACTCGCTTCAGGTTTGGATCTTGTAGACTGACAGGTCTCTTAGCTTTTCCATCACCAAGTAAGTTATTGCATTTCATCTGTCAGCTGTCTTGTGTTTGCCAGCAATACCCAAATTTCGCAGCAGGACTCTGTCCCCTGGCTGGAGCTCTTGCAGACGTACCCTAGCATCATATCAATGTTTGTTGCGGTCTGCGTTCTTCCGAGCTGCAGATGTAGCTAAGTGATAAGCATCCCGCAGCTTTTCTCGTAGTTGGGATACATATTGCTGATGAGTTTCATAGCTATCTCCATCCTCTGATACACCAAAGCACAGGTCTATGGGTAATCTTGGTTCTCCCCCAAATATCAAGAGATATGGGGTGACTCCCGTAGCATCATTCTTTGTGGCGTTGTAGGCGTGCACCAGAAATGCTACATGTTGGCTCCAGGTTGCCGTCTGCTCTGGTTGCAAAGTCCCCAACATATCTAACAGGGTTCGGTTGAACCTCTCTGGTTGAGGATCACCTAGTGGGTGATAAGGCATTGTCCTAGACTTTTTAATTCCCGCTATCCTCAGCACCTCCATCAGAAGGTGACTCTCAAAGTCCTGTCCCTGATCCAAGTGTATCCAGGCTGGGAATCCATAAACTGAGAAATATTTTTCCCACAGTACTCGAGCGACAGTGGTGGCCCTCTGATCACATGGGGGATATACCTGCGCATACCGTGTAAAATGGTCAGTCACTACTAGAATGTTCCCAACATTCCTCTTGTCTACCTCTAAAGACAAGAAATCAATGCAAACCAGCTCCAGAGGTTTGTTGCTGGTGATGTTCTTTAAATATGCAACCCTTGTGGGCAGAGTTTTTCTTTGAACACATCGAGCGCAGGTCTCACGTTTCCTGCGAACATCTTCAGCCATCTGGGGCCAATAGAACCTACTGTGGATAAGTTCCAGGGTCGTCTCCATCCCTAAATGTCCAAAGTCATCATGCAGGGCCCTCATTGCCAGGCCTCTGTACTCTTCAGGTAGCACTAGTTGAGTTCGTTGCTTTTGTAAAGGGTGTGTGGTCACTCGGTGTAGCGCTCCCTGAATCAGTTTTAGTTTGGTCCATTCTCTCCATAGTAGTTTACTCTCCGGATTAGGTGGGACAACTGCAGCTGGGCTTCGCCCCTCCCTTTTGGCAAGCAGTGTATCACAAATGGCAATATCTTGCAGCTTGGCTTCCTGCCAGTCAGCCGCATTGAGCATGGGCAAGGGAGATTGGTCCAATGCAATATAGTTCACTGAAGCAGAAGGCACGCATTCAGGGGGCAGGCCCAAAGCTTCTGTAGCACACCCATGAAGGCTCTCATGGGCCTCCGGCCCTCGGCGACTCACACTGCAAATAGCTCTTCCTCCATCCGTGGGTATTACAGCAACTTCTGGTGCCTGTGGACTCCTGGACAATGCATCTGCATCTACATTGCTTCTCCCTGATCGATACTGAATGCTGAAGTCATAGCTAGCCAAAGTGGCCACCCATCTTTGCCCTGTAGCATCCAGCTTAGCCCTTGTTAACACATAAGTCAGTGGGTTGTTGTCTGTCCACACCTGGAACTGAGCACGATACAAGTAGTCTCAAAATTTCTCAGTGATGGCCCATTTCAAGGCCGAGAACTCCAGCTTGTGAGTGGGATAGCAAAGGCTACAGGTTTACGTTGGCCTTCCAATTCCTGGTACAATACTGCTCCCACGCCCTCCAAACTGGCATCAGTATGCAGGATAAACGGTTTGCTTGGGTCAGCAAAGACTAGGACCAGAGCATGAGTTAGGCAAGTAATGAGTTTTCAAAAAGCCCTTTCACATCTCTCGTCCCACCAGGGCCCAAATGGTTCAAAGGGGCCAAAGTGACTCTGCACAGGAGGCTTTGGGGACCTCCCCTTATCCTTGGTCTTAGATTTGTTCTTGCTGGACTGGTATCCTTTGGTAAGATCAGTCAGAGGTTTTACAATCGTAGCATAGTTTTTCACAAATCTGCAGTAGTAACCACTAAACGCAAGAAAGATCTTGAGTTCTCTGTAATTACTTGGACATGGCCATGTAGTGAGTGCTTCTGTTTTATCAGGATCAGTACTCACACCCTCTTGGGACACGATGTGACCCACATACTTCACTGAGGTCCTGCAGAACTGACATTTGTCAGTTGAAAGCTTCAAACCATAATCATCCAACCTGTCAAGCACTTTAAGAAGTCTTTCTTCATGCTCCTTCAACGTTCTTTCAAACACAATCAGGTCATCCAAATAAACTAACACTTGCAGTAAATTCATGTCTCCCACAGCTTTCTCCATAAGACGTTGAATGTGACAGGTGCTCCAGAAATCCCTTGGAGCATGTGTTTGAACTGATAAAACCCTTAAGGGAAGATGAAGGCTGTCTTCTTCTTATCTTTTTCTCCCAGAGGGATCTGGTAGTATCCACTCTGAAGATCCAACACAGAGAACCACTGGTCTCGGGGCATTGTGTACTGGTCAACCACAGTATGGTGGTTTAGGGTGCGTTGGTCAATACACATCTGGATTTTCCCATTCTTTTTACCGACCACCACAATGGGTGAGGCATATGGGCTGCAGGACTCTGTAATGATGCCATTCACAGTCAGCTCCTGAAGATGATGTTGCATATCTTCCATCTCAGAGAGAGCAATCCTCCTAGATCTCCCCCTGAAAGGTGGAGAGTCATGTAGTCTGATGTTGTACTCTACTCCTTTTGCACATCCCACATCCCACTCATGGGATGAGAACACCTTGGATCTTTCACAAAGTTTCCTCCTCAGGCGATCTTTCCACTCCTCGGACAATGGTGAATCTTCAAAGTCAAACTTTGCTGGGTCTATTGTCGGAACCTGAGTCTCACACAGGTTTTACAATTGATTCAGGCTCAAAGAGGTCTGCTATCTTTTGTCCTTGCTTCACAACATCTCGACTTCTTTCATTAGCAATCAGTATAGTCACCTTTTCCTGGGCTTCAGCAGGTAGGGTTATGACTCCACTGGGGACCAGCACTACTTCCGGGAGCTCTCCTTCAACTGGCTGCTCTGCCATTGCTAATGGCTCTTTACTGCCTTTCAGCCTGGTACTCATGACAAGCACTTCTTGCTCTATCCTTGCAGGCATTACTAAGGGGGTTGTGCCCATGTACTTTAGTGCCCCAATCGATAGCGTAAATGTCTCCTTTTTAGCACTTTCAATCTTCCTGTAGGCTTCAGCACAAAGCGTATGGATCATCAGGGTACTCAGGTACTGGTCCCCAGCCCGTCGTCTGCAGTAATCCGTGAGCACCTTGAAGAGACTGAAGTTGGTCCCTCTCAGCACAGACACATCAGAGGTCCCTTTCGGGTCAGGGCATATTAAAGCAGCTGTGTCTACCTCTTGCTTTACTCCAGCAACCTCCTCTGGGAATTCCAGGTGCACTATGACATACCCTTGGTGGGGGTATTCATCCACGCTGAGACCACACAGACCAATGCCAGTCAGTGGCTGTATAGGCAGGTGCCTAAGTATCTGTTGGTAGAATGACTGAAATATTATAGTCACTTGAGATCCAGTGTCAAGCACGGCTTTACATTCTGCCTCCTCAGTCCTCACTGTGACCTCTGCTTGAGGCCCTATCAGTCCTGAGGGAATCCCAGCTGGACGGTCTTTTCTGGGGGAATCTTCAAATCCTGCAGGCCTAGGTGGTCTCCGTCCCCAGACCCTCTGGCAGCTACTGGATCTCTCCCAACTGATCCTCAGCTTTCCATACACTAAGGAGGGGTTTTCTTCATTATGGCACTTGGCAGCACTGTGTCCATCCTGACCACATAGGTAGCAGAAGAATTGTCCTTTCCACCTTCCCCTGGGTGGGATGGTGGCTCTAAATGCTGACTTCTCCATCGCCACAGTCTGAGGCTTCTTATTTCTGGAAATCTTAGCTCTGTCAATGGTGCTTTGCAGCTCAGCTATCTGTTCTGTCAGGACCTGCATTTGTTGGGCAAGTTCCTCTGTGGTGCTCACCAGCAGTACACTGACCATTTGCAGTGGTGTTGTGCTGGTTGGCTCCAATGTTTGGGCTTCCCAACACTCGCTGGCAGCCTGCCTTTCTTTCTCTTCCCTGACCTCCTTTATTAGCTGGGAGTTACTTGGGGGATTTTCCTGCCGTTCTCTTAGCCAGAGATGAAGTAGAATCGGGTTCTGATACTGAGTCCCTCTTAAAACTTGAGCCAGTCTGGTCTGATCCATCTGCTCAGCAGTCACTGCTCCCCTCATGACAGCTTGCTGAAGCAGTCCCTCCAGCCTCTGTATATAGGCTGAAATCTTCTCACCCCTTTGCTGTCGGGAATTAAGGAACTTACAGTAACTGTCTTCAGGGCCCTCTACGCTCCCAAAGGTTTGATGAAGGGCCTCTAGGCAGTCCTTCACACTGATCCCAGGTTCAATAAGCTTCAGGGTGCAAATCATATCTAATGCTGGACCACTAAGGTTCTCTATTAGACATCTTCTCTTTTCTGCATTGAGTATGGCCCACTCCTGCAGCATTTCAGTGGTATGCTCCAACCAGAGTTCAAACTCCTCAGCTTTGCTCTGCTCCACATTCCATGGGCCGCTCCAACCATCCCACAAACTGCTCCGCTCTGCCAGTCGCTTAGCAATATATCTTCAGGCTCCCTCACTATTTAACACAGCACTCAGTGATCTCAGCTCTTAGTACTTTTAGCTCTCTAGTGATTTCAGCTTGTAGTAGGGGAGCTCCAGTACTGGCACACCATTGGCCATAAGTGAAGTCAGCACAGCAGCCTGTAACTAAACTCTTAATAGAATCAAAATTAGCTCTGATATTTAACAGTGGAGAGAGGAGACAGTGCAGTTGGTTTTTCAGACCCTCAAGGGTGACCCATGCCATCAAGTACAAATACCTATCCCCAATCTACCCCCTCTCTCTCTCTTTCCCTCGGTTCACTGGAAGTTGGAACCCATGTCCCTGGTCTGGCGAGTGCTACTTAGTTGATGGTGAGTTCCTCTGTCATAAAACAGTTTTATTGTCCTTGATTCACATAATCAGGATAACAACACTTTATTCTTCCTGCCCCAATAACAAAGAAACTGTGGATTCACACAGTAGACAAAGTAACCATTTTGACAGCTGTGGGCTCACGCTAGGTGGGGTGGGTGTGCCTATGCAAACAAGACCAGCCCCCAAAGTTCTTTTCCACAACTTGCCACAATTCACCACCAGATGTCGGGATAGAGCTCATCCTGACTCTGCTTACACATTTAAGGCCGGAAGGCACCACCAGATGATGGAGTCTCACCTCCTGCACACCACAGGGATTAAACTTCACCCAGCTACCCGTGTATTAAACCAAGTAATTTGGATAAGACTAAAGTATTACAACCCTCTGGAGATTAAACTGTTGTGTTTACACAGGCAGCAAATAGCAGGGATTCACATGCACCAATGCCTAAGATACAAAGCAAACTTTCTTGCTGTTTGCAACAACTTTCATCAAAGAACCTGTGCTACAAAAACAAATGACAGGACAGCATGTCTTCAAAAACTGGACCTTGCTCAAGCACCAAGGAAAAGAACCTGTAAGACTATGGAGCAGTGCCACATGCTGGCTCCCACCCAGAACTGTATTCTCAGAGTGAGTAGCACTCAAAGCATGTTAAAAAGTTGGGCAAGCGTCATTACCCTCATTTTACGGATGAATAAAACAGGCACATGAAGGTTAAGTGACTTGCCCATGTTCACACAATGGTAGAACTGGAACTAGAATCCAGGTCTTCTAGTACCCAGTCCTCTGTGTTAATGGACCACTCTCACTTCCCGAAGGCAGGTGCTTCTCAAGGTCATAACTGAAATGAAAGGTGGCTGCAGAGTTTTACAACAAGCCTTCCATTGTAGGTGATTATTTTTCCCTGTTAAGTTCCTTTTCCTTCAGTAACATTGCACGCAAACTTAAGGCTGATGGCTGGACTGTGATCTGTACATTGGAGTAAATTGGCTCTGCTGTTTCTTGGAAGCAAATGCTTCATTACCCCATTGGGATATATGGGAAGTGGGAGTGGGCTCGCTCTCTCTCTCTCTCTCTCTCTCTGTCTCGGATTGAGAGTGTGGGTTGAGCAGTCCTGAAGGAGGAAGCAGGGGGTCATAGGCTTTCATTAAACTATGTCAACCCAGTGTTAATTTCTTTGCTCAGAAAGCACACCCCAGCAAGGAGTTTATATATGATGTGGACTGGTTGAGAAGGGCTCTTTCTCACACAGGCTTGGTGAGATAGCCAGCTCCCAGGGGTGAAAGTAACTTACAGGTCTTACCGGTACTGCCGGAGTCCTGAGGGGGGCATGGCCTCATCTGGAAGAGGTGGCGCCTCTCAAGATTTAAAGGCGCTGTGGTACCAGCTGTGGCTGGGAGCCCCAGGGCCTTTAAATCAATCAGGGGATCTCAGCTGAAGAGGTGGCTGGGAGCCCCCAGGGCTCAGGGGCAAATTAAAGGGCCTGGGGCTCTGACCACCGGGGGGAACCCCAGGTTTTGCGGGGCTGGAGCAGGGATTTAAAGGGCCCAGAGCTCCTGCCACTGAGGGGAGCCCCAAGCCCTTTAAATCCTGGCCCCAGTCTCGCCACCACAGCCGTGGCCGGGATTCAAAGGGTTCAGGGCTGCCTGCAGCCTCAGGGAGCCCCGAGCCCTTTAAATCCGGCCCCAGCCCAGCTGCCAGGGCCGCGGGTGGGATTCAAAGGGCTCTGGGCTGCCCCCAGCCACGGGGAGCTCTGAGCCCTTTACTTCCCGGCCCCAGCTCAGCCACCGGAGCTGCGGGCGGGATTTAAAGGGCTCTGGGCTGCCTGCAGCCATGGGCAGCCCAGAGCCCTTTAAATCCCCACCGCGGAAGCCGATGCAGTCTGGCACAGCGTACTGGCTTTTGCTGGTATGCCATGCTGGACCGGACCGGTTTACTTTCACCTCTGCCAGCTCCTGACAAAATTGGATACAAAACTCTGGTTTTAGGACAAGGTGTTATTCTGATGCATTTAATTTATTTTCCCTTTATTCTTCCTTGCTTTCAAGAAGTCCTTTCATGTCTAGATACTTCTGTGATAAAGTGCAGATTAGCTTCTTGGTTTTCTCCCCCTCCCGCAAAACTAGTGTAAAAAAAACATTAAGTCCCCAATTTCTTCCCCAGGGAAATGTTTCCATCTAGTCAATCAGCGAGTTTCAGCATTCAAAGGGAAGCACTTGGCTTCTGGAGTTAAGTTGAAAGTAGGCCTAGAAAGCCAAGTACTGCCCCTTCCCCCCCTTGGGAGTGTTTTGTTATCACTAATAAGACATTCAAAAGGTACAAACACCTTCAGATGATAGAAGTTTAATAGTAGAGTCCAGCTGGTACCGGAACCTCAAGGAGCCTTTCTAAGTAACTGTGTTCAAGCTCTATGGATTAACATTTATTAAAAGAGACAAGGTGGGTAAGGTAATAACTTTTATTGGACCAACTTCTGTTGGTGGAAGAGACAAGCTTTTGAACAGATATGTATAATTGTTGCTTATTGTTTCCATCTGTAGTACATGGCTCTGAGTGCATGGTGATAAAGCACACATGTACACAAAAATGCATACACCTCTACCCCGATATAACGCAACCCGATATAACATGAATTTGGATATAACTTGGTAAAGCAGTGCTCCAGGGCCTGGTGCGGGGGGCATGGGGCTGTGCAATCTGGTGGATCAAAGCAAGTTCGATATAACGTGGTTTCACCTATAACGTGGTAAGATTTTTTGGCTCCTGAGGACAGCGTTGTATTGGGGTAGAGGCGTACTATTGCTCCTCCATCAGTCACTTTCATGGGCATTTTTGTCCTCAGATCCAAATATGTGATCCAAAGAGGGGGAAAGTAATTTAAGCCAGCCACTTTCTGAAGCCTGGGCTCAGTTTTCACTCAGACAATAGACAGGCAAACCTTTCATTGGCTTCAAGAGAGTCCAATCACTTTCAACGAGAGCTTTCCCTGAGTAAGAAGAGACTCAAGATTTGGCCCAGCAGGAGACACAGACAGACATAGCAATCGTTTTCTCATCTCTGATCTATATGTTCTGTCGGGGTGTGCTCCAGTACTCATGCTTCTGCTCTCACTGAAGTCATCAGGAGTTTTCACTGACTGCGGTGGCAGCTGAATGATGCTTTTATGCTACAGCGTGAATAGTACACAGTAGAATAAGCCAAGAACGGATCTGCTTTCTTTCAGATGCCTGGTTTTGGCAGTTTCAGAGCATGTGATTTAAATGCTGACATGCCAAATGGACACAAGGAACCTAATTCATGTGATGACATCCACACCCTGATGTCACATGTATGGACTTGCCTTCTTTGAAGTGTTTGTGTCCGTCCTCTTATCTTCCATTCTAACGATCACATGTACACTTATATGAGCTGTTGTTGCATCTGGATCTATCTGTTGCCCTTAGCAACAGTATCTTAGCATGCTGAACAGCTGACCATAATGTATCTATCAGAGCTTTAGAACAGTGAAAATGATGAACATCTTGCCAGAGCTTTACCTCAGATAATAAGACAAGACCGAACATCACAAGTGGAAACGGGAAAGTTGGTCAAGTGGATAAGGCCCTGGACTCGGGCACAGGAGTTCTGTATTCAGTTCTTGGTTCTGTAACAACCTCCTATGTGACCTTAGGGCAGATCTCTCTGTGCCTCAGTTCCCCAGCTGTGAAATTGGCTAATCAGTCTTCCTTTCCTCCCACCTTTGTCTATCTCATCTACTTAGACAATACGTTTATCAGGGTAGGGATTGTCTCTTATTATGTAGATGTACAGCGCCTAGCACAATTCAGCCCTGAACTCACTCAGGGCCCTTACATGCTACCATAATACAAATAACAAACAGAGTTCCATAGTCAGGATGGATAGTCCCATTGACACCATTTTATAAGTGAGGGGCACGCAATTAACACACTGATTCTAGGAGGAAACGTAAAGGTCAGCAATATTATAGTTTAAAACAGACAAGGATTGTTCTGAGGATGTTGAGGAAGCACCATAGGGCCTGTTTTGTTGTTGTTGTTTGTTTTGTTTTTTAGTTAAAAAAATGTCTGCAGATAACTCATGACAGTTTGAAGAGTTACTGAAATAATAATTGCCCACTGGCTCAAAGGTATATCATGGATTATAACGTCAATAACACAGATCCAGTGAGAAATCCTAGCACGCGAAGGAGTGCACTGTGGGTCTGCAGGAATTATTTCTCTTTCTTGATTAACCATGTGGTTAAACGCACAGTGAAGGTGTCCTTTCTGAAAATAGTCAGTCATTCCACGGAATGGGCTCTAAGACTTTAGAATCATAGAATATTAGAGTTGGAAGGGACCTCAGGAGCTCATCTAGTCCAACCCC
>NC_133774.1:134973210-135048067 GCF_003597395.2 Chelonoidis abingdonii
CAGCCTGGTCTACAACTCCTGCCTATGATTTTTCCCCCCTTTCTTGGGATGCAGGCTTCTAATAGTTTCTGCAACTTTGACTTGAAGTAATTCCAGGCCTCCTCCGCCTGGATGTAATCATACCATGTTATAGTACTTTTTGTTCAACTAGTATCTTGGGGAGATGTTAAAAAGCAGTTTCTAAAGTCTAGCTTTAAAACAGATGGTCCAGATAACTTGCATCTACCAGTTTTTAAAAGCACTGGCTAAGGAACTCATTGGACCATTAATGTTGATTTTCAAAACTAAGGAATAGTGGGGAAGTTTAAGAAGACTGGAAGAAAACAAATGTTGTGCCCATATTTTAAAAGGGTAAGTGAGATGACCTGGTAATTATAGGCCTGTCAGTTTGACATTGAACCCTGGGCAAGATAATGGAATGGCTGATACAGGACTTGATTAATAAAGAATTAAAAGAGAGTAATGTCATTAATGCCAGTCAACATGGGTTTATGGAAAATAGATCATGTCAAACTAACTTGATAACTTTTTTTGATGAGGTTACAAGAGTTTAGCAAATAGAAATGCTCCTGTTGTGTTTTGAGTTTGCTCCCAAAATTCTTCTAATTGAGAAGGCTGAATTACATTTACTGGGCTGGAATGTGCAAAGTGACAGCTAGAGACAGACTGAATCCCAAAAAGGCACTGAATATGTGTGTATCATTTGCTATGTGTTTGTACAGCACCTAGCACAATGGAGCCCCAAACTGGTTCCGGCCTCTAGCTGCTACCACAATAGAAACGTTAAATAATAATGACTTCACCCAGTAGAACTGGCTGGCATGTTTCAGAATTCCGTCTGAGTTCCAAACAAAGGTTGTCTGTTCCTTGTAAAGCAACACCTATTTCTAAACTATGGAGAGGGTTTGGTGTATGGTGTCTTTCAGGATCTGATCAAGGAGGGAAATTTCACATTTCGTACCATGAGAGACCACAGTTCTGTCACCCATTAGGTACAGTGGGAAAGTCAGTTCCTCAGCTGGGGTAACACCCCTGAAGTCCATGGAGCTTTGCTGATTTATGCTGGCTGGGGATCTCACTCAGCATATTTAGCACAGAGAGAAGGGACGAACTGTGGATGGGCACCCGAACAAATTCTTTCCTCAGTTAAAAAAGACATTGGCACATAGGGAGGGGGTTCTTTTGCAAGTTGGAGACAGAATACTCCTCCCAGGACAAGGAGCAGCTCCATGATGACCACTACAATCAAGCCCTCAGCCTGGGTGTTCTTTCCACTGCCCAGCAGGGAGCGGTGTGAAAACAGAGACTGGTGGGGCTTCGTAGGGAGATACTCCTGTGATATTGCATTCCATATGTTTTATGGAAGTACATTATATATCACACTTAAACATAACTGGAATATGCTTCATGCAAAAAATCTCTTGTACCATGATCATTACAAAGCTTATAATCTACTGAGTGTGGTCATCCTATTTGTATGTATGTATCATTCTTGTATCTAAAACTAGAAATATGTAGCATAACTCTGAGATCCTATTGTAATTATGCAAAGTGTGGGCCATTAATGGTGGTTTAGAATCTTGATGGCTCCCATTGACTAGAACAATTGACTGTAGATGTCTGTTTACCTGAAAATCTCCACTGCATACATGCTGGCCAGTCCTGGAAGAATGGAGGCTTGGGGTCTCACAGGACATGTGAATATGTCACATGACACTGAAATCCATCTGTCACCTGGTGCTTTTCCATTTAGAAGGAGGAGTGGGAACCCAGAGAAACACAAAGCATTCCTGCCTTGTGCCAAAGCTATAAAAGGGAGTGAAACAAAACAAAGGGGGCTGCCAGACATGAGAAAACCCCTAGTTACAACCTGAGCTGGAACTAACAAGATCCATACCAGGGGAAAGGATTGGGCCCAGACTAGGAAGGAGTCTAGTCTGTGAACGAAGCTTATTGGAACATCTCTGAGGGTGAGATTTACCTCTAACCGGTTTCTTAATGTATTTGGCTTAAACTTGTGTGTTTTGTTTTATTTTTCTTGGTAACTTACTTTGTCCTGTCTGTTATTATTTGAAACCACTTAAATCCTACCTTTTATACTTAATAAAATCACTTTTGCTTATTAATTGACCCAGAGTAAGTAATTAATACCTGGGGAGCAAACAGCTGTGCATATCTCTCTATCAGTGTCATAGAGGGTGGACAATTTATGAGTTTACCCTGTATAAGCTTTATACAGAGTAAAACTGATTTATTTGTGGTTTGGATCCCATTGGGAACTTGGTGTCTGGGTGCTGAAGATAGGTGATTTATTGAGCAGTTTTTGGTTAAAGTCTACAGCTTTTGGGGGCGTGGACCAGATCTGGGTCTGTGTTGCAGCAGGCTAGTGTGTCTGGCTCAACAAGGCAGGGTTCTGGAGTCTCAAGCTGGCAGGGAAAACGGGCTCAGGTGACAGTCCCGAGGGGGTCTCTGTGATCAAACCCATCACAGCCCCAGAGGACACTGGACGGAGAAGACTTGCTACCTGTCCGCACAGACAATAACAGGTAGGCTGGCTGGCTTTCTGCATGCTCTGTTTTGTGGCTGGGTTATGGAGGCATGGGTCTGCTAGGTGCTTGGAAAAGGAGGGGCTTTGCCCTTGGAGAGTCCTAGCAAAAGACATGCTGTATGGAGCTCCCTGTGGATGCCTCCGTCAGGCAAACTCCACTCCAAGGGCAAGGATTTCTCAAGGTGCCAATGCTCTCAGGCCCTTCAGTGTAGCCTTCTGTGGCATCCATCTGCACTGCAAGCTAGGCCTGGAGTAGTGGCATGTGGTGTTACTTGCAAGGAGAGATCACATGTTTAGAGCAGGGAGCAGAGCTGTATGTTTGAGGCTGGGCACATGTGTTGGTGCTTGGGCAGCTTTAATTTTCTCATTTCTGATTTCAAACTTTTTCTTAGGGGTTGGGGGCATGCAATGGGATGGCCCAGTCATAGGATTATGATTACAGCTGGAGAAGGCCTGGTGCCTACACCTTCTCTGCTCTCTCTGTTGCTCCCTCTTTCCTTTTCCCGCTCCTGCCTTCAGACCTTCCTTTGTGTTATTCCCTGCGCAGAGAATAACCTCTCAGTCCTGGTGCACTGGGCTCTCCCACCACGTTTCCTCACACAAATCCCTCCGAGAGACTCCCTCCCTCTGCAGGTGTCACAACCACTAATCTCCAAAGTCAGTACAAGTGCAGAGTAACCACCTTCCTGCTGAAATGCCTCTTTTTATGGCCCTGATTGTGTGAACTCAGGAGGGTGGGCGGACCCTCGCCCCTGTACTGAGCCCCATTGACATCAGCGATGGGGAGTGCGCACCCCTATGCACTTGCAGGATTGGGGTTATAGGTGGAAATTCCCTAAGGCAAGGAGGAACCGGCACCTGGGCTGTTCCTACTGAAGTCCCTGTTGACTGCAATGGGAGCAGGATCTGACTGTTTATTTTTTGTTTTGTGCTGATAGATAATAGAACAAGAAGAATTAACATTAGCCCATGCAGCCCTCACCCTGCCATGGCAGACACACTCCCACCAGTACATTTTCCAGCGTTTTATCTGGCCTGGTTTTGAAAATCCTGAGCAATGAGGAGTCTAAACAACCCCGGATACCAGCTTCTCTCTTTCCCCGTTTTGGAATGGCATCCCCGGTTCCCCATCCATTGTGTACTGGCTGGAGTAGCTCATTGCATGCTGTGAGTAAATAATGATTTGGAGTAAGTTACACAGAGGAGGTGCATTCTGCGACTGTCCAATGTAAATTACATGGAAATTAGGCTTCTGTGAGGCCAAAGGCCCCTGTGGAATAGGGCTGTTAGTTAACATAATACTTGTGCTAAATGAAGCGGTTGACACAGCTTTCAGAGTGTAGTGCGGCTTTTAATTTACCGTGCAAAAGGGCTGAAGGTTCACTTTAGCTCTTCAGGGAGAGAACTGCAGCAGCAAATGTCTGTGACTTGGTCTTCCCCGAGAAAATGACGTCCCTCCAGAGGGGGTTTGTTAATGGTGTAGGGCACAATCCAATTACATAAAAAAGCTAGCAAATTCTTTAAAGTCCAGAAGGACAGAGATGAAGGCAAACCACTCCAGCCTTTGATACCCTGATTCAGGACAGGTTTACGATTTTGGGGGCTCCCTCAGTGCCCAGTTCAGGATATCATGTAAGCTTGTGCTTAACTTCATGTCCCATTGACTTTAATGGAACTTAAGCATGTGCTTTTAGTTAAGTGCTGTCCTGAACAGGGATGTTTTTCTGACCTGGGTCTAAGGGAGGTTATTCTTCAATCTCTCACTCTCCCTCAGTATCTTCTCCCTCACAAAAGCGGTCAACCTCCCCTTCCCTGCCCTGTGTAGTCAGTATGCTTAGGGATCAGCAAGCTCCATGATCCATGTCCATCCAAGCTGGGAAGGAGATCTAGATTACTGCTCTTGAAAGCCAGTGCTGTTTATTTTAAATGTAAATGGTAATTTTCAAACCAGGCCAAGCTCCTGACTCCTTGGCTGGTGCCCTGCACTGCCATGTGAGAGCAACATAGGGTACTTGGCTATTTATGGCAAGAGTACCCTGTATTGGTCTGCTGCAATGAGTCTGGCCAATCTGAGAGCTTTAGTGGGGCTGAACAGTCCCACCCAGCTCTCCTTGATCAGAAGACAGGTTGCTGCAATGTGGCACTTGAGAAGACGATGTGGGGATGGTCTTCAATGGCTTAGCCCTAAGTGGAGAGAGTTGGGTGTTGGTAAGATGGGAGACAGCCTGGCTCAAAGGATTGGTGATGTGCTGTCCAGTTTCTCAGCTGCAAGGCACATTCGAATCCAGCCCTATCTGTGGTGACTGAAAGTTGTTACCATCCGAGGGCTATTCAGTGGCCTTGTATTTTACAAATAAATAATCTGTGGACAATCATACACATATATACTCACTGCTCATCTCACAGTCATGCGGCAGCAGGGTATAACTCATGACTTCTGCTTCAAAAACGAGGGCCTTTGCTGCCTGAACAAAAGATAAAGGGCTGTGAGCTCTAGTAATAACAAGGTGTTACGAAGTGGGGATTTTCCCTTGTTATGTTGTATGTGAGTCTTACTGTCGAGCCTATGTGTGTTTTACTGTTTTGCATGAATACTGTGTGTGCCTCAGTTTCCCTGTGTGCTGCGCCAATACCTCAGTGGTGGGAATAGGAGTATGTGACTTTGAGACCTCTGGGGCAGGTGAAGATGCTCCAGCTGCCTGCACATATGCTATGACCGGTGCCTTCAAAACCTGAGACTCAGGAAGGGGATGCAACCAGATGACGACCAGGTGACTCTTTGCCCAGGAAGCAAGACAAAGAGAAGGAGAGGAGCAATAGGGGTGTCTGAGGTCAGGTTGCTGGAAGTTGGCAGTCTGCTTGGAGGGACTGGAAGAGGGGGAGTCCAGGCCGCCTGGCCCAGGACTCCCCAAGGTGGACTTGGCTGAAAGTCACTGATTTCTGTGCTAACAAGGTCTGTTCCACACTGTGTCCTGTTGACTAATAAACCTTCCATTTTACGCTGGCTGACAGTCACGTCTGACTGCGGAGTTGGGGTGCAGGGCCCTCTGGCTTCCCCAGGAGCCCCACCTGGGCAAACTCGTGGTGAGAAGCACATGGTGTGGAAGGGGATGCTGAATGCTTTGAGGTCAGACTCAGGAAGGTCGAAGCTGTGTAATCTTCTTGCCCTGGGGACAGTCTGCTCACAGAGAGGAGGCTCCCCCAGAGTCCTGTCTGGCTTCATACGAAGTAGTTCCAGAGACTCTGTGGCACAAGTCTCATATCCCCTGATGGCTGAAACCTCTAGCAGGCAACATATTGCCATGCACACGTATTTGAATAGCTCTGGCATTCTATCCAGGAGAAGGTAGCAGTCACACAACCAACCAATACTCCATTCATTCTGTGTGGAATGAGGTGGGAGATCTCTGCTCAGCTGCTAATGAACAGGTGTACACCGTGCAAGAACTATAGACACTAACTGGCATTTTTGTTGGCAGCTTCAGCAGGGCGGCCAAGGTCCAACTGGACCATAGGTACATTGCCCTCCATCCCTAGAGCTGATCTCTCTAAATCAGACTGGTGGGGCAGTGTGAGGAAGCTGGGATTTCAGTTGCCCCAGGCTGTACCTGTTCTGTGAGTTGTTCAGGCTTTGCTGACTTTTGAACTTAAAGCAGAATCCAGTATATCCTCTCTAAACTCGCAGTATTTAGATTTTGGCTATAGAATGAATCTTCTGAGAATATAAGTAAATCTGCTAATTAGTTTTTTAATTAAAATTTATTTTAATATGAGCAGAGGATTATAGAACATAAGAACGGCCATATTGGGTCAGACCAATGGTCCGTCTAGCCCAGTATCCTGTCTTCCGACAGTGGCCAATGCCAGGTGCCCCAGAGGGAATGAACAGAACAGGCAGTTATCAAGTGATCCATCCCTTGTGTTCCACTCCCAGCTTCTGTCAGTCAGAGATTATGGACACTCAGAGCATGGGGTTGCATCTCTGTTCATCCTGGCTAATAGCCATTTATGGACCTATCCTCCATGAACAGATCTAATTTATTTTTTAAACTCTGTTATAGTTTTGGCCTTCACAACACTGGTCTCTGGGGGCATCACTTTGTCACCTTTCACAAGCACTGAGTGTACTAAAACAATTAAGAAAATAAAATTCTTGCTAAGTTATGCCCCAGCAATGCCCTGTCCAGCTTTCCCCAAAGTGCAGCCAGACCCTGCTTAAATCTCTACGGCTGGTAGCTGCTGTTTCACCTAAAGCGGCATGGCTTATCCTTGCAGAGAAAGGAGAGGGTGCGTAGGGGAGAGAGAAAAGGCAGGACAGAGAGAATCTCCCGGGAGATGCAAAACAAGGTCCCTGGATTGCTAGGACTAGTGGTGACACGCGCCAGACAAAGGAGCTGGCATTCTATAAATGGGGCAGCCAGGATCAGCAATTGGCTGAGTGCAGCAAGAGCAGCCTCTCTGTCCAGGGTCTGTGAGAGCAAAAAGAAAGGAAGGGGAATCATCCTATTCTGCTGGACGTTCACTGGCTGAACCAGGTTTCAAGAGCAGCAAGCACCTGTGTTTGGGAAAGTAAGTGACAATGGCTTTCTGCTTAGCTAGTCATCTGAGGGCTTGTATGTCTGTACTGCAACTTTCCTGGGTGTGCACAAGTTTGCCGTCAGGTATACACAGCAAAGTGTATCCTTCCAGGAAGGAATTCCTGAATTCCTTTTGCCATCATCTGGGTCTTTATTAATAATGACTCCCCTGTGTCCTGTCTCTGTAAAGCTAATAAAAAAATGCTATGAAAACTGCTACTTACAGGTTATTGAATTCAACCAAAGAGAGACACTTGTGTTGTACTCCTTATGTACCTATATTTTTTCAGGCTGTTTAAAATTTGCTAAAACTTGGCAATAAAAATCTCAAGCAAGGAGTAAATATTTGCTGCTTTTGATCATTTAAAAAAAACTGAGTGGGGATATTTAAAAATTATATGAAATCCAAACAAACTTCTTAAAATGCTGGATTCTGTGATTTTATAACCAAACACTGTGGGCCTAATTCTGTGTTGCTCTGCTCCTTCTGCAGTCATTTCCACCAGTGCAAAGTGGGTGTAGAATGGCACTGGATCAGAATTGACACTAATTTTACACTGGTGTAAATGACTGCGCAGAAAATAAAGCCTTTTGATTTCAGAAATAAAACTAATATAACTCGATAGCATGGTCTAATGGCTTTGGGCATTTCGAAACAAAGCTTTTAGAAAGTGTAAAGTAGCCAGGTTGTTATGCATATTTGTTCAGTAGATTGTGTATAAGTAATATGCATCTAAATACTATGAATATCAATAGATAAAGATATACAGAGAGAGCTTTAAATTCTAGATTCACACATATGCATTTAAAAAATCCATATTCCATCACTACTCCTTTACCCAGGAGAGAGAGAGAGAGAGAGTGCGTGTGTGCGTGTGTGTGAATGATTTTCATTTAATGGAACAGTTCCCTAGGAGGAAAGATTTAGGTTTTTCCTCCTTCCAGTCTGTCTGAAAAAAATAATATCAATAACAATATAAATAGCACTTTTTAAAAAAAAAAATAAAAAAGCTTCTTAAATTGGTTCTTAGCTGCTAGTCTACGGTGGTTCCAAATTTCACATTCAGGTCTGTTGCATAAAGCTCTGTTTGACTAAGGGAATGACTAAATAATAGAAAGAGAATGTTTCTAAAATAACTGGTCAGAACTTCCACAGGTGCAGGATTGTATATGTTAAATCCTTTCTCTAAAGATGTGTTCCTTTTTTGTTTTTAAAATTCCAATATATAAACAACCTTCTCTTTTCCCCTTTACATAAACGATTAAAGTTGTTGTGACCCGAATCCCTAAACCAATAAATGCTGTGTTAACAAAACGTACAACTCAGCTGAAATGCCATTTGGAGGGATATGCACAGCCAGCAGATGTGGTCAGAACAACATTGTTCTGACCACACTAACTCTGAATTTTACAGACCTAATCCTGATCTCACGCGCACTGCTGGAGATGAGTAGTAGCCCCATTGAAGTCAATGGAATTACAGTGGAGTGAGATCAGGATTGGGCCCTTTGTCTCCTGGTAGTTTCCATCTTAACATAGAAAGGTAGGATTTGCCACAGTGGATCAGTTTCTCAGTGATTATGGGGAGCAATAACTTTACTTAAACACAGCAAGCCAAATTAATTCCTGGGGTAACACCATGCTAGCCAGTAGAGCTGCACCAGGTATGATTTTAGTCCTGTGTGTTTGGAAGTTAATATGTACTGAATACACATAATATGATACACATACATATGTATGTATCTGCTCTCACTGAAGTCAAAGGAAGGCTGCTCTTTTGCTGAGCTCTTAGATCCAGAATGTACTATCCCTGCTTCCTTCTCGACATGGCACAGATTTCTTCTGTCACTAAGAAAGGGGAGAACTCTCCTCACATGCAAGGCAGATCTAGGTGGTTCAAGCAAACGGGTACCCTTCCAATAATAAGTTTTACCCTTCAGCTTTGTGGCAACAGATGCACAGGCAGAGAGATAGGGCCAGATACATCAGTTGTCATGAGTTGGTGGTATAACTGAAGGGTGGTCTTAGAGCAGAGGTTCATCCACAACAGGGGGCCCCTCAAGAATTCCTGTAGTATTCACACAGTGCTTGGATTTTCTTTCTGATCAGGAAAGCCTGGACCGTGACACTTGTATATAATATTTGGGAAATAAATTTGATGGAGAGTCTGTGTTTTAAAGAAAACCATTTGGACCAGGGATCCATGCAGTGGCCTGATAAGGTTCAATTACCTCTACCTTCCAGGATGGGGAAGCAGCACAATGCCAAAAGGGCAAGAAAATAATTTCTGACACTAATGGGGGCTTAATGGATACAGAGCACAGGTGTTTAACTAACATTGCTTTATAAATAGCACTGAAGCTGAAGGCCATCAAACCCATGCAAATCATAGATTATTAGGGTTGGAAGGGACCTCAGGAGATCATCTAGTCCAACCCCCTGCTCAAAGTGGGACTAGTCACCAAATGGCCCCCTCAAGGATTGAACTCAAAACCCTGGGTTTAGCAGGCTAATACTCAAACCACTGAGCTATTCCTCCTCTCTCTGTTAGACGTTGCTCACACCAAACTCCCTCAGAGCCCATGAGACGACTCCTTGAGCAAGGACTTTCAGATCTGGCTTTATAGAAACATAAGTGCAGCAAAACAAAGAAGGGAAAAGAATATTCCTAATGAGTGAGCAATGGGAAAAGGAAAAGGGCAAAGAGGTCTGTTTGTCCATGTGCATGGGAATTTAAATCTCAGTGGCATTAATGGAAATCTTTAAATTCACATTTTGCTGAGAGGAGAACAGACTCTCTATGCTCTGCCATGAGCATATAGGCTCAAAGCTGGCAGATCTACTGGCCTAATTTTGGAAAAGTGACTCCTGATTTTAGGTGCCTTCATTTTTAGGTGCCCAATGTGAGATCTCCTAAGGAGAGTGCTAAACACCCATCCTCTGAAATTCAGGCCTGTTTAAGGGGTCTCAAGTTGGAGCACCCAAAATAACGAGTAACTTGAAAATTCAGGCCATATTTCTCAGTAAGTGTCAGATCTGACCAGGCTGAAAAGCAACATTGAATCGTGTTAAAAATGCCTTATCGAAATGTGTGGTGAAGTTGTAGCCATGTTGGTCCTAGCATATTAGAGACACAAGGCAGGTGAGGTAACATGTTTTATTGGCCCAATATCTCCCTCTCAGCACCAGAAGTTGGTCCAATAGAAGATATTACCTCATGCTCCTTGTCTCTCATAAAAATGTGATGATAAATATTCTACAGTATCAGAGGGGTAGCCGTGTTTGTCTGGATCTGTAAAAAGTGACAAAAGGCTGGTCTACTCTGGCGGTGGGGTGGTTTTGAACTGAGATATGCAACTTCAGCTACTCTATTTGTGTAGCTGAAGTCAAAGTATCTTAGTTTGACCTACCTGGCCATCCTCATGGCGGTGAGTCAACTGCCACGGCACCCCCGTCGACTGCACTTACTCCTCCTGCCGAGGTGGAGTACAGGCGTCGATTAGCAGACGAGATGCGATAAATCGATCCCTGATACATCGAACACTACCCACTGATCTGGCCGGTAGTATAGACTTACCCAAAGAGTGACAAAGTGGCACCTTTTAGACTAACAGATGTATTGGAGCATAAGCTTTCATGGGTGAAAGCCCACTTTGTCAGATGCATGATGTAGTATCCCCAGAATACTATAATACTAATTGAGACATGTAGGTTTTAGACCATTGGTTTAGAACACGGCAGTCTCTTTTTAAAATACTTTTTTATAGTTTGAGTGTTCCAGCAAACCCTGGCTTCAGAGGGAAAGGTTCCTGGGCTCCAAGATTTCACAGGGCAAATTTTGTCACAAATTTATAGACATTCAAAATCTCTGCCTTGGCTGCTTCGGTTCTTATTCTGTATTCTCCGCAGTGTTATGCTTTCAAATATTCCATGGTGAAATGACCACAATGATGGAGGTACATGGCTTGAGAGTACACAAGAGCCCCCAGTTCATTATTTTCCCCTTTTGCATGTATTTATTAAGGTTCATTAATGGTGGTCACTATAACTCAGTTAAACACAAGAAATAGTTGTTATTGTTCTAGTTCCTACAGGCCCCTAATAAGATCAGGGCCTATTGGGCTAAGGTCAGTACAAACACACAATAAGAGACAATTCCTGTCTCAAAGAGCTTACCACTGAAATAGACAAGACAGGCCAAGGAGGAGAGGAAAATGGAGGCACAAGGAGATGAACGAATTTGCCCAAGGCCACACCCCAGAGGTAGTGGTAGAGCTGGGAATAGGATCTGGGTTTCTTGATTCCTAGTCCAAGGCTCTATGCACTAGACACAACTGCCTCTTTTTTTACCTTCTTGCCTTTAAATCTGAGATCCCTGCAATGGGAACTCCTGGCAACATGGCTTCACCCTCTATAGGAGACACAAGGAGCTATGGACAGGTAGTGGTGGTGGTGACATTGGTTATTCCCACATTGATAAGCATTAGGCCCAGAAGCTGACCATCCATGTTCTGCTTTCAGTCCAGCTCATTCACTCCAGTTACAGGGCACTCAAACTCGTTTCTACTGGGTTTTCTACCAGGACTTCAAAAGACCCTGGGTGTTAGTGCTGGCCTGTGTAATAGTGTGACATCCATGCTAAATCTTCTCCTCCCTGCTGGCTTGAGTTCCACAGCCCAGTGCTACCATGAAATTGAAGGGCGAAACAATGGGTTTCCTTTCTCTCCTTTGTTTCACATTGCACCAATGCACACTGAACAAAACTCAGCACTAAGTGTTTCTCTGGGGCTCTTTGACCCCTGTTTTAAATCAATCTGGTAAGTATCTGCCTGAATTGCGAAGAAGGCTCCATCTTTTGTTTAATTTCGTTATTCAAGGGCCGAGGGGACTCAGAAAACCTCTATATGAAGTATTAAATAGTGAGTGTTAACACACCATTGAGCCTTCCTGTTGGAAAAACAGTGCAGTGCTGTGGGTGTATTTGTGAGAGGCCAGATCCTTGATGTCAATGGGAGTGAAGACTGAGCGAGGATTTCAGGATTGCAACCAAGAAGCCAGATTCAAAGGGGAAGAGAAGAATGGTTTAATTCCATGGAGGTCAAAGGTGTTAGACATGGGATAGATTTAGTCCAAGATATTTGTTTATAACTAACCTGTTAGTAATTACTGAGTCCCAGCCTCCATCGCACTCCCGTTCGCCCCCCCATCCATTAATCACAGCTTCAACAGCCATTCGCTTTGGAATATCCAAGCAGAAAAGTTGCTTTGTGCTGGGAATTCCTGCTGCCGCTTCTGCTTGAACACTCATTCAGGGTGTTTAATGCTTATACGTAGCGAGGCTGTGAGAGCCGCTGCTATTGAGAAAGAGATCTTCATCTACTCTCTGAATTGTTTAACTTGTATGGCTACATCTGAACCCATGTGCATTTTTTTTCTGAGGAGGTGGACGGGGTAATGAGCTGCTTCTGGTACTTGTTTGCTTGAGGTTTATTCTCATTGCTGCAGTTGAACTGCTTTGTGAGTGACCCACAGTTCGGCTGGGCGGGGTTATATTTAGTCTGCATGGCTTGGTTGAACTATGAATACAGCTCTCATGTTACGAACCAGCATCTGTCACATGATTTTGGGTCTTGCTTGCATGATCCAAGGGAAATGAGCCAAATTCTGTTCTCGGTTACAGTGATTTAAATCCGGAATAACGCTACCAATTTCAGTGAAGAAACCCTGGATTTATACCTCTGAGAGCAGAATTTGTTCTCTTGGATCTAAGGTGGCATTTGCCTGGTTCGCTTTCTGTTTAGGTGAATGTAGGACTTTTTGTCTGTGTCTGGTGGAGGTGAACTGAAAGAGTTTAATGATAAATCCACACTTGCTGATTAGTGCAATATGTATTCCTGTATTATAAATGTATAAAATAGTGGCTTTGACACTGATTCACAATGAATAAGTAGCTACACAACAAACAGCAGATCGATGATAAAAGTTCCATATACTCTATGGGAGAGAAATGAATAATACAGCCCTTAGATGTGTAATATTAGCATTAATCAGAAGCGGCAAATCATTTGAAAGCAAGGTGGGAAGCGGGGAAGGAAGCACTAATGCAGCTGAAACATAAGGCAGATCATTCCTTGGTACGCTGGCCGCCTTTGCAGTGTTAGATGTAGGGAACACAGAATGCCTTCAGGGATGTATGTAGCAGTAGAAGAATGGGCTAGAAGAAAGAAATGGACCAGAGTTGTGGCTGATTGCTGAGACATTAGAATTACTGCTGTGTTGGAGTAGGTTGATTGTAACTGGGGAGATCTCTGTCCCAAACCCTGACTCTGTAAATAGGATTCGACGGGGGGGATTGTGGTGTTTGCTGATCTTGAACAAATGTCAGAGACGCAGTGGTACATTTTTAATATGTCACACAGGAGCTGGACTGATAAAGACAGCTGTTTGCTTACAGGACTTGTGTTCACAAATCCGATATTGTCCGCCACCGAGAAAAAGAGAGGGGAGCCAAATAAAGAATGATGGGAAGGAGTGGGCAGTGCTCATCTTTCCAAAAATAATATCCCTGCCATGATGGCATCAAACACTTGGAGAGATTTGCTGAAGTGAGGCCAGTGATCTATTCTAAACCATTCTCCTGGAGCATTTCACTCAGTGCTATAAGTAAACTCCAGGAAAGAGGCCATTGGTCAGTGTTTGCACTCCGGATTTAAAGTAGCCATTAAGCAGACTAAGAACTATTAAAATGCACATGCCAGTATTAAAGTCCAGACTGTAATGGGTACCATCACCACTAATAAAATAAACAAGAAAGCACTGGAGAATTGCCCAGACTTTTTAATGTATCTGCTTTCACACACAAATAAACTTCTCTATAAGCAAAGCAACCAGCATAAGCTGCACGTGATTATAATAAGTAACTGCTAGAAAGACCTCATTAAAAATACACAAGAGAAAGCATAAGCATCCAGGCAACTTCTGTACCAAATTAGGGATAAGGATGGGGAACATGATGTACAAAGTCAGTGCAATACCCATGCTTCAGCAGCGTTTTGGCAAGTAAAGTACACACGAGCTCTTTTAAATGGGTTCAGGAAACACATTAAATATACACTCTGTAGTGCAAACATAAGGTCACAAACCAGAACCACAAAATGAATGTTAGAAGATTCCCAGCAGGAACAATCCAAGAGGACCTAGGATTTCTGGTTTTTGGTTTTTAACAGAGACAAGGGTGTTTTGGTGAGATCATTTTACCCTCTGCTAAAACACAGGCCTGGTCTACACTACGCATTTAAATCGATTTAAAGAGCGTTAAACCGATTTAACGCTGTACCCGTCCACACTACAGCGCCCTTTATATCGATATAAAGGGCTCTTTAAATCGGATTCTGTACTCCAACCCGACGAGAGGAGTAGCGCTAAATTCGATATTAACATATCGGATTATGGTTAGTGTGGACGGAAATCGACGTTATTGGCCTCCGGGCGGTATCCCACAGTGCATCACTGACCGCTCTGGACAGCAATCTGAACTCGGATGCACTAGCTAGGTAAACAGGAAAAGCCCCGCGAACTTTTGAATTACATTTCCTGTTTGCCCAGCGTGGAGCTCTGATCAGCACTGGTGGCAATGCAGTCCCAAATCCAAAAAGAGCTCCAGCATGGACCATACGGGAGATACTAGATCTGATTGCTGTTTGGGGAGACAAATCTGTTGTATCCAGCTCCGTTACAGAACACAAAATGCCAAAGCGTTTGAAAAAAAATCTCCAGGATACACAGCACTGCGTGACAAGCGTAACGGGAAGCCAGAGACTCAAATGGACGCTCATGGATGGAGGGGGTACTGAGGACTCCAGCTATCCCACAGTCCACAGCAGTCTCTGAAAAGTATTTGCATATTTGGTGAGCTCCCAATGTCGTAGTTCAAACACATGTCTGGCATGGTTCAGGAACACTCCTTCATTTCTTTCCCCCCTCCCCCGTGCAAGCAAAGGAAAAGAAAAATTCTGACTTCTTTCAATGTCACCTATGTACTGATGCTGCGGAGAGCCGATGCTGCAGCAAGTGACCGAGCAGTATCTCCTCCTCTCCCGTCTTCCCTCCAGTGGTAGATGGCATTACATAGGATGTAACCTCCTCATCGGTAATATCTAACATAGTTGACATGAGGCCAACCATTGCTGTTACTCCCAGTAGATAGGACGAGAACGGCAAATACCAGCCTTCATATAGCAATCGGGGCTTCAGCCCCTCCCTTTCCTGTATGTAAAGAAAAGATTCTGTACGCTGGACTTTAATGCTAGCAGCATTGTTGGCTCTTCCCGCAGCACCGTTTAATGTCCTGCCTAGAACGAATCCATCGCGTCAGGAGTGCCCTCCTCTCATTTTATGGTACTAAACATCGAAGTGTTTTATTTCCTGATCTTTATTACTTTCATGACACAATGGGCGGGACACTGCCACGAGCCCATGGGTTGGGGGGGGAAGCACGGCGTGTGTTATTTGCAAGGGCACCCCTGTGGAATTACTGACCACGGAGCAGCTGTGGCTCTTGATAACACTGGACTCTAATTACACATGCCCTATATTCTTAAGCAGAGACTGATTCTATCTTTTAGAAAACCATAAGGGAGGGATTGGACTCGGCCCAAGTGAGTCATCCCCAATTCTTGCTTTGTATTGCACCCCCAGCATTTCAGCAGGCGCATCATATAGCAGCGACAGTACGAGGAGGAGAGAGAACCTATTCTCCATTGCCAGTTTTCTGGCAGCTAGAATGGTACAGAACACCGGCTACCTTCTCTGCTATCATTGCAAAAGCAAGTGAATCTGCTGTTAGCCGCTGGAGTATCCGCCCTCTGCCGCCTGGCATCCAGTACACATACGGAATGCCGGAAAAAAAAAAAGCTGACACGAGCCTCATGGTTGCCGTGTATGGCGTCTGCCAAGGCCAATCCAGGAAAAACGCGCCAAGGCCATTGTCAGTGATGTTTTCCAGAGGAAGGAATGACTGATGAAATTTACACAGAACCACGCCGACGACAATAATGATTCAACCCAGAATTCCAGGGTGGGGAGACTGCAGGGAACTATGGATAGATACGCGAAGGAGCTACCCACAAATGCAACACTTCAGAAATCGACTTTAGCCTCGACCCATGACGCACAACCCGAATTACTGTGCCCTGGTGGCTGCATAAATCGAATTTACAATTCAGTTTTATAAAACTGATTTTAGCTAATTCGATATATCCCGGTTAGTGTAGATGTGGCACGTTTAGAAAATCAGATCTTGATGCACTGTGAAATTATAACCAAACTTACAAATGTTCTAGGACCTCGACTGAATGTATTTTCGATTTAATGATCTTGGAGGACGGCGTGGACTGCACTTCAGGCAAGTTTCCAGTGACACTAAACTGAGAGAGAGTTAAGGACACTGCACGAGGTAGGAAGGGTCAGAGGGCCTAGACAAATTAGGATCAGGCCAATAAATCTTGATGAGGTTAACAAGACAAGTGCAGAGTCCTGCAATTAGGACGGAAGAATCCCATGCACTGCTACAAATTAGGGACCGAATGGCTAGGCAGCAGTTCTGCAGAAAAGGACCTAGGGGTTACAGTGGACGAGAAGCTGGATCTGAGTCAACAGTGTACCCTTGTTGCCAAGAAGGCTAATGGTATTTTGGGCTGTGTAAGTAGGGGCATTGCCAGCAGATGAAGGGACGTGATTATTCCCCTCTATTTGGCATGGATGAGGCCTCATCTGGAGTACTGTGTCCAGTTTTGGGCCCCACACTACAAGAAGGATGTGGAAAATTTGGAGAGAGTCCAGCAGAGGGCAACAAAAATGATTAGGGGGCTGGAGCACATGACTTATGACGCGAGGCTGAGGGAACTGGGATTGTTTAGTCTGCGGAAGAGAAGAGTGAGGGGGGATTTGATAGCTGCTTTCAACTATCTGAAAGGGGGTTCCAAAGAGGATGGAGCTAGACTGTTCTCAGTGGTACCAGATGACAGAACAAGACGTAATGGTCTCAGGTTGCAGTGGGGGAGGCTTAGGTTGGATACTAGGAAACAACTTTTTCACTAGGAGGGTGGTGAAGCACTGGAATGGGTTACCTAAGGAGGTGGTGGAATCTCCTTCCTTAGAGGTTTTTAAGGTCAGGCTTGGCAAAACCCTGGCTGGGATGATTAAGTTGGGAGTTGGTCCTGCTTTGAGCAGGGGGTTGGACAGATGACCTCCTGAGGTCCCTTCCAACCCTGATATTCTATGATTCTGTGATAACTGAAGGCACCAAAGTAAAGCTGGGGATTAGCCATGAGAACACATTAAAAAAATGGAAGGGAGCATATTCAGTGACGAACTCAGGGGATTTTGCACCTCTGTTCAATGCTTTCACATCCAACGCATTAAGATTGAAAGCTCTATGGTCAGGGACCATCTTTATAACACTTTATATAATGCAACTGGGCCTCAGTCTCTGACTTTGGCCTTCTAAGCACTACTGTAAAATAAATCATAGCAATGCTAACAGTATTGTCCTGATGGTTTGGTACTTAGGGTGCTGGATCAGTACTTAGAAGATCTGATTTTGAACTCCCCGTTCTGCCACAGATTTCCTGTGTGAACTTGTGCAAGTCACATAATGTTTGCTTTCCAGCCCCTGCTCAAACCATGTCACCCAGGAGCACTTGCACTTCATAAATGAAAAGATGATGATGATGATGATCGCCTAGCAAAGGCTGTGCAGTGAGGGGATGAAATCTGTTGATAATTCTGAACTGTGGATGGGAAGGCGAGTGGGGAAGGAATACTTAGTCTAGAAAAAAGAGAAGGGACGTGTAAAGCACTGAGCAGCAGAAGGGTCTAAGCGCCTAATGGCACTGGCAGATACCAATCAACTTCGGATGGGGTTTTCAGAAGAGCTCAGCATTGGCCTACCTCTGCCGCCAGTGACATCAATAGGAGCAGAGTCTGGCCTATGATGGGTACTTTGTGAAATCCTTCCTGTGAACCACATTTAAATACTATAGGATGTAAATGACTTTAGGCTTACTGTAAGGCCATATTGGTCTGGAAATTGGGCTGTATACTCTGTGCAGCCTGCGAGATAAGCTGGTCAAAGCTAGGAAAGCTACATTTTGGTTGAAACTCATATTTTTTGTGTCACAGCGTCCCCTGCAGAGCCCAGTGCAGTAGCATTTATAGCAGACTCACTAACATTGAGCGGTGAAAATAAAACCAGAGTTAGTATCTTTCCTTTGAGTGTTTGCAGCTTTTCCAAGTTGCTTTACCCTCCCGTTGAGCCCTGTCTGTTCGAGTGAGAAGTCCTTACTTCCAGCAGCAAGAGATTAATGTGGATTGGGAGGAGGAGGCCACTGCTCCCCTGAAGGGTTCTACTAACATATCCTATGGTCACAGTCATAATTAGACAATGCTATGGTGCACCAGTGCTGTTTCCCTAGGGAGAGTATTCTCATGGTGACTGGTAGATGTCAGGGTCCAGCTGGGCTTTGCTTGGTTTAGGACCCAGGGTGGAGGTGGGCAGCAGTGGCTGTATGCCATATTTATCCTTTTTGCCCTATTCTGAGGCTGGCCTGGGTGTGGTTTGGCCCCAAGCACAATTCAGAGCAATTTCAGGGCTACTGGGACTTGTGTCAGCTGGTAATGGGCCCCAGAGGGGCAGTTATGCTGGCTTGGGACTGTCTGCTGCTCTCTGGCCACATCCCATCCCCAGTAGACCCCCCTGTGCTGGGATCTGTGAGGAGAAGTGGTGCAGAGGCAGCTACACTGACTCTATGCTGCCTGGGGATTCCTTCACGCCAGAAGAACCCTCAGATGTGTGGCTAAGCGAGCTTTGCAGCCCCTTGGGTGGCATAAAGGCACTGTCTGGGGGAAGTCAGGATCTGTCCCTATGTATGCTCCTTCCTCAATCCTCTGACAATGCAAGACTAGTTCTCTATTTCTAACTGCAGTTGGTGAGATCGTAGTCTGGGCAGGGAGAGGGACACAGGTCACCTTGGGGTTCTGGTTAATCCATAGCTGGGAATGGCAATCCATCAGCCAGGGCAGGGACAAATTTCAAATTGCTAGCAAGTCTCACCTTCTGTAGAATGCTATCATTCCACAGCCTGAAGGAAGGTCTGAGACCTCTAACTTCCCCTATTGTCCTCTTTGCTTTTCAGAGCCTTGAGTATGACCAGAAAGATCTTCACCAACACCAGGGAGCGGTGGAGGCAGCAAAATGTCAACAGCGCCTTTGCCAAGCTGAGGAAGCTCATCCCCACCCATCCCCCAGACAAAAAACTGAGTAAGAACGAGACACTCCGCTTGGCCATGAGGTACATCAACTTCCTTGTCACAGTCCTCGGGGAGCAGGACCTGCCGCAGACAGGAGTGGCTGCCCGGGGCAGTATACTGGGGCTGTTCCAACAAGCCCCACATTTGCAGAGTATGCAGGAACTGACTCTGATTGAAGACTGTGGAGTCCCTTCTCCAGGCACAAGCAGCAATATCCCAGAGTGCTGGTCAGAGACGTCGTCTCCCTAGCAGGCAATGAGTGATGCAGCCCTGGTGTTAGTTTGATGGTCTCCTTTGCATAACTTGTGGGTTGTTTGCCTCTATACAGTATTTATCTATTTATATCTATTACTGTTGTATTAAATATATTTTTATTTAAAAGGAAAGGAGGTGGAAGGAATCATTGGAAGGAGGACAATGGTTTGGATGAATAGGGAGTGGTGTTCAACCCTTCGGAATTTGCAAGGATTCAATGTAGTGATTTCACAGATTCATGGAAAAATCAAAGCCAAGAGGGGACCATTATGATCTGAGCCCCTATATAACAAAGGCCATAGAATTTCATCCAGTTATTGCTGCAGTGGAAGAGATTATTCTTCCTTGCTGCATAAGGAGACACTATTGAGTCCAGTTGCTTGTGGCTCAGCTGACATGTTTCACTTAAAAAATATCCAGCCTTGACTGAAAGATTCCAAGCAATGGAGCATTTACGACATCCTTTGGTCGGCTGTTCCAAGTTAAGAGTTTACATCTTATTTCTGTACTGAATTTTTCTAACATGTAGCTTTCAACTGCTGGGTCTTGTTTTGCCTTTGTCTGTTAGGCGGAAGGGCTCTCTAACACCAGAATGAAGCACAAATGAGTAAATAAATAACAGCCACCAAGAAATTAAAACAGAAATGCCAGCCTATGTTGAAAGAAGAAATTTTATGGGCGAAGTTTCAGCAGATGCAGTGGATAGTGTCCATCAGCAAATCTATACCCAGCTGTGGGAGCACCAGGGGGAAACTGGCCATCCTCATTCTGGCTCTTTTCAAAACCCACAGAGAGGCTGCTCCTCTGGCCTTCCATGGCGGGACTTAATGGGCCCGGCAGTAGCCTTATGTGCATGAATCCCCTGGGCCAGCAAAGACACCTGTATGCAAACGTCTAGGCAAATTCCACACCACCCTCAGACCGTGCCAAACAAGAGTAGGAAGCGGGGACTCTGTGAAGCTGTTGCTGATCAGAATACAGTCCTGCAGGAGTCCAGCTTTTGCAGCAAACATGTGTGCCCATCTGGTACGCTTCCAGAATTAGGTTTCCTATGATCGTCACTCCAGCATATGAGACCAGCGCATCTCTCTACCAGAATGGCTGAGGTCGTGTTTGTACATGTATCCTGTGTGTGTATGGACCGTGGGCTTCCTTTAAAATATGCTGATTTTGCCTTTGATAATTAGATGAGTTTGAGCCAAAGTCCAATGAGCTCAAGGGAAAAAATGCAGTAGGAAATACTTCCATTGAACTCAGTGGGCTTTGGGACATGCCCCATTAGCAGTAGCCCCAGTACAAATTACTGTAGGGCAGTGGTTCTCAAACTATGGGGTGGGCCTCCCGAGGGAGGCACAGGAATGTGTCAAGGAATGTGCATGCTCCTTATGGGAGGGGTTGGTTTTTTTAAGCACTCTGGGTTGTGGCTGTCAGTCCTGCGTGGCTGGGGCCCATGCAGAAGGGCTGTGCACACCCAGGAAGCAGGGATAAAGGGGACAGCCAGAGCCCTGCTGCCCCAAGGGTCGGGTTCTTCTTTCCACCCACCTCAATCCCTCACTGGAAGGCAGCTGGGGCTCAGGCTATCCTTTCCCTCCCACCCCCAATCCCAATCCCTCACCTGGCTGTGGTGGGGCTCTGACTGTCAATCCCGGTGTGGCTGCAGCAATGCAGAAGTAAGGGTGGCAATGGGGTGCTAAATCAGCTGTGAAAAGTGATATTGATGAATATTACTTTTCACATTGCCACTCTCATTTCTGTGCTGCTACTGGCTTGCACTGCCTTCAGAGCTGGGTGTCTGGCCAGCAGCCACTGCTCTCTGCCCTGCCTTCAGAGTTGGGTGGCAGTATATGTACTTGGCAGGGGGGAGGGATGGGGACATAAATGACTATAGACACAAAGAAGGGGGCCTGATCAAATAAGTTTGAGAACCACTGCTGTAGGGAATACCTACATTATCTCATAGAGCTGGAAGGGACCTTGAAAGGTCAAGTCTAGCCTCCTGCCTTCACTAGCAGGACCATGTACTGATTTTTGCCCCAGATCCCTAGGTGGCCCCCTTAAGAATTGAGCTCACAACCCTGAGTTTAGCAGGCCAATATGCAAACCACTGAGCTATCTCTCCCTCCCTCCTCCAGGTACTGAGATGACAACATTTAAGCATCTCAGGCAATTGTCAGGCAGTTAAGGATGACCAAGTGGCATGAAAGAGCAATTGTACTGTAGAATGTTGCTCACCAATCAGTTCATTTGAGTATTGGAGTTGCCCTCCTGTGTCAGCAAAGATCTGAACAGCTCATAGGTGTTAAAAATCAACTTGAACAGCAGGTAGAAAGTCTAAGGATTCAAATGTAAAGGGTTTGGGGGGCAAATCCTGCTCTCGCTGCAGTCAATGACAAAACGTCCGTTGAGTTCACAGAGACCAGGAGGTGGCATGCATACTTGAGTTTTAAGTACATCCATTACGGTTCAACAAGTGACTGTGACCCATGCTCTGCCAGATCTCCTTGGCTGCTCCTGCCTCCTAGGGAGACTATGAGCCACCTTCAGAACCTGCAGTTAAGGCTTTGGGTGCATTACAATGCTTGAAACATTTACGCTTGTAGCATAGGGAATCTATCACCCGATGATTAGTTTCCTATCAGAATCACACAAACCAAACATACAAACATCTCCACATTCCCTATATATTTATTTGTCTCAGGAGAGCGGACAAGGAAACTGGGCATGATTTTTTGCTGATCTGAACACTTCTGAAGACTGAAGTTTGTCAAAAACATTTCTATGGTGGCTCTGTGATTGCTCCTGAATTGCACAGTGGAGCTAGCAGAAACATTTCAAATATTGATCAAAAAAAGCTGAAAATTTTAGTGAACAACTAATTTTTTTTCAAAGAGCTCTGGTTTCCAGCCTAGTTACTCCTAAATTTTGGCGCTTTAAAGACATGAAATGAGTGAAGACACTGAAGAGCTTCTGAGTGGAAACACGCCAAGAGTCTTTTTCATGATCTGTGAAGTTCATGCTTTATCTTTCGCTATGCCCACTTTAATGTGGCTACATGGATTGATATTGTCTATTCCAGGCATAGGCTCGAATTTAATGGGCTAGCTTCTCATCCTGGGTATCTGTTGGCTTCAATGGAGTTACACCAAATTTGGCCAAATAGGTGTAAACATTTACATGTGAGGATTGTTGGTGCTTTTCTTTCCATCAACCCATTGCTAGCATTGGAAATGTTTGCTCATCAGCAAAGCATGTCAAAACAGATCCATCTTTGAGCTGAGTATTGTTGTCAAGGAAAGGGAAGAAAGCCTAGCAGTTAAGTAATGTGAAATGCTTGTTATTTATATATTGAAAACTTTTCTTGTTCTTGGCTCAAATGTTTTTTATTCTCTTTTCACTTAGGATCTCCTGCTCGGAGGTACAGCATGTGTATGACTAGGTTTCTCTACCAAAGATTTTTTTGTCAGCACTTCTCTTCATTTTTTGTGATTTCTTATCTGTATGGCTGTGAACATATATGGTGTAACTGATCACATTTTAGTGTATACAATGTTATTTAACTGCTAATATATTCAAAATAAATTATTTAAGAAACTAACCTTTTTATCTTTCTAAAATTTACTCTTAAATTCAAAAAAACATCTGGCAGGGGATAGCAAATAGTAGAGCAGAAAACACCTACATGCTGCTTCTGATTCTTCAGAACAGTTTACCAGCAATGCTTAGAAGTTGGAGACGGTCCAAAAAAACAAGGACAAAACCAAACCATCCCCCTATATTTTTTTTGGAAAATTTTCTTACTCTTTTTTAGTCAATGTTTCATCAAAGTGTCAATGTTTGAAAGATTATGGCCAGCTCTTTGGTTGATCAAAAAGTTATAGATTAGTAAAAAAATGTGTTGCAAAAATGTTATTCCCCACCACCACAAAATTTAACAATTCAAAAGATGTCAAAGTGCTCCATTTTAAAAAGTAGAGATGGTCTGAAACCACAAAACTGGGACCCAGTTGTGGATTTTGAACCCCCCAACATATTAGGATGTTCAGCTAGGGCACACTTGCCATGTTCTTATTGGGATCCAGGTTTGAATTTCAAATATCCCCAAAGCTCAGTGATACTTAGAATCCAGAGTTTGTTTTTGGCCCATAACTGTTCCAAAAGGGTCAGTTTTACAATCTAGTCCCAGTGATTGTTGGATGGGGTCTAGGAAGGCCAGTGGTGGCAACCCTGTGGTGAAAAGATGGGAGGAGAGTCTTCTGTCACTGGGAGATGGGGCTGGCTTGGGACTCAGGCCTGCAGTGGGACTCATTCCAATTATAGGAATGGAGGCGCTGAGAACTTGGGTCTGTTAACTTCAGTGGGAGATTTGCTTGAAAAAAGCGTGATCGGGCCAAAGGGCTCTGGAGGAAGAAAATCGAGGACCTGAATCTCATGCCCCTTAAAATTACCAGTGTAGGGTAAAGTAGCCTCAGCGTCAGGAGAATATGACCTATAGTTTTAAGGCCCCTGCAGAGCTTTCCACTGGAAATCAACAATTTCTGTACAGTGGGGCTGTGTGACACAGTGTGTGTGACCTGCACAAGGCACAGCACAGAGGAGATTAACCACTCTTGGCTGGAAGGGAAGGAAATGTGCCTGCCATGTGAAAAGCATCTGTGGTTAAGACTAATTAAGGCAGCATCTCTTGGCAGCAACCAAAATAACTGGATGGAAAGTAGAGAAGGAAGGGGCATCTCAACTCTCTGCTTGTTGCGAAAAGATAGGATTGTTTGCTTCTACCCAGCACAAATGGAGACTGAGGTAGTCCAGCTAGATGTCTTCACAAAACAGAAATTCTCAATGCTGTACGTAAATACCTAGGGCTTTTAGGGATTCAGAGCCTGGTCTCCAGCCTAAGCCCAAATGTCTACATTGCAATTTTATAGTCCCACAGCCTAAGCCCCGCAAGCCTGAGTCACCTGACCTGGGTTTTGAGACTTGTTGCCAAGGGTTTTTTAATTGCACCCCAACCGTTACCATAGCTACTAAATTGGGACCAGAAGATGCTTAACACATACACCATGAAGGGAAATGCAAACATACAAAAACCAATACCAACAGAGTGTAGCACACTGGTAGATAAGGTGGTGTGATTGGGCACACCCTTCCTGTATGCCTCCCTGGTGGCTTTTTCTGGCCCTGGAGTTGTGTTGAACTCAACACCCTTCAGATTCTTTCAATCAATTGTCCACTCTTAGGCTGGTTCAAAACGTGTACCCTCTTTGTGGGGTCTGATTTATTAAGTGGTTCTACAAAGTGTAACTCCCTTTGTTAGTTGCTCCAGGTTACCCCACTGTAGGTCCATATAAGAGTTGGGGTCAGCTCTCACCATGGTTCAGGAGATTCCCCAATCCCCTTTCTAAAACTGAGGATGTGTTTCAAATCGTCACTCCCTCAACACAGAAGTTCCCAGCTCTCCCCTGGAAGCCAGGCTGTGAGTTCACCAATCCCTTTGTCTCTTCTTAACCAAGAGGCCACAGTTCTTCTCCTTAGGAACATAAGAAAGGTCATATCGAGCCAGACTAATATAAAATATATCTGGAGATATACCTATGTCATAGAGCTGGAAGGTCATTGAGTCCAGCCTCCTGCCTTTGCTAGCAAAATCAAATACTGATTTTGCCCCAGATCCCTAAGTGGCCCCCTCAAGGATTGAACTCACCACCTGGGGGGTTTAACAAGCTAATAGTCAAACCACTGAGCTATCCTTCCCTAAGATGGTGTGACTTGCCCTGTCTTCTGACAGTGGCTGAGGCTAGGTGCTTTAGAGGGAATGAACAGAACAGGGCACTTTTGAGTGATTCATCCCTTTATCCAGTCCTAGCTTCTAGCAATTGGAGGTTTAGGGACACCTACAATCTTGGGAGTTGGGTTGTACTTTAGGAAGCTGTAGGTTCTTAGCCAGCTTCTCCCTCCACTGGCTCTTTTTCCCCAGGCTGAGAGGGTTCAGCAGGCCGGCCTTCGGCTGGTGTCTGCCCAGCGGTGAGGTAGCAGGCAGCATTTATGCTAGTCCCTTTCCCTAGCTCATCCCCAATTGGTTGGGTGGGAAGAGAGCCTCACCTAGCCCTTTCAGCCAGGCTTCTGGCTCTGGGCCCTTAAAGACACAGTGACAGGATTTCCTCCTGAGCACCACTCATTCCCGGGACCTCTTCAGCTCCATCAGTATCGCCTACATCTTGTGTATATATATGGGGTCTTTCAAAATCACAAAGGGCCACCCCACATGATGGGAGTATGTGCTGATGGCTCATCATTAGGCACTTTTACCCTTAAGGAGACAGACTACCTTGTCACAGGTACTCAGTCCATTTTAACTTCCTAGCTCTGGCTACTCACCATTGTCTCAATATCTCCCTATCTCTGAATACAGAGCGCTAGTAATCATAGCAGTTAGAGGTCAGAAATGCTAGCTATGAGAAGAACTATATTGCCACTGTGGCTTGCATAGTTAAAGTGCCCATCTAATAAAGACAAGCTGTTGGCTTCCAGCTCTAGTGATGCCTAATGCATGGTTTAAGGAGAAGGCTTGTCTTGTGATAAAGGCATTGGACAGGGATTCAGGAGGTGTGATTCAATTTCTGGCTCTGCCATAGACTTCCTGGGTGACCCTGGGCAAATCACTCCCTCTCTGGGCCTCAGTTCCCCATCTGTAAAACAAGTAGGGTAACACTTCCTCTTTCAGGTCTATTTATGCAGTAAGCTCTTTAGAGGAAGAATGGTCTCTTACTACATCTATGGAGAGCACAGTGAGGCACCCGAGAGCTGAAGGGCCTCTAGACATTATTGTTCTCTTACAAGAAAGCTATCTGGGCCATCTTCTCCCAGGGCAGAATTGTTCCCAGCAGTCCAGTTCTTTCAGTAATGACCTCTGGATTTGGCCCTAGGATTCTATTTTTCACCTCTGTGTTTGATAAACATCCCAGTTCTTTGTGTAGCACGTTTAGAATGTGAATAACTTGTACGACCAATAATGTCCACGTTTTTATAATCATTGGATCCGTTTGACAAAATTCTAGTGCAATGGTACAAAACAGTACTGCTTGCAACAGTGAGACTGCAGGGTTTGGGGTAATTGCTGTAGATTAGTGTTCTATTTTCTTTTGCTAAAGGAGACATACTAGATTACAGCCTGAGCCAAAGCTCACTGAACACATTAGAAAGTCTCCTATTGACTTTAGAACAGGCTCTAGAGTTCATTTTGGGCACACCCCTGTAGTATTGATGTTAGTGGGCATTTTGCTATTGACTTCAGTGACTGCAGGATCAAGCCACTGGCTAACAGAGAAAGTCAGGTTACCTGTCAATATGCAAGGGGCAATAATTAGTCATGGATCTGCAAGCAGGTAAATAACAACAAGTAGAAATGCTCTTTACTGGCTGAAACATGGAATGTAGGTCCTTGCTCTCGTCATGAAGCAGTCTCCATGGTAGTGGAGATTTAGTGACATGTTGCTTGCCATGCTTAGCACAAGGTCTGTGCTCAACAGCTCTGTTAGCTATGCTGACTCTGAACGCCATGAGAGGAACATGAACTGAGCAGTGTGTGTGGGGGTGGTGGTGGTGGTGGGGGAATCAGTGGATTTCTTATCCAGCTGGATTTGATTTAAAAAAGGATATCAAAGGCATGATTGGAAAAGGTTATTGTGAGAAAGAGCAGTGTAGCAATGGCAACACAATTTTCAGCCTCTGATTTTAGACTATGGTAAAGGATCCTGGTACTGAGGAGGTACTACAACTGGACACCAAGAAGTATCCTAGAATGATATTTAAAAGGACAATATTTATCTTGCTAGGAACCTCCAGAAACCACTGACCAGGAAAAGACTGATTCTAGTCTGATAAGTTTCAGGGAAGTACTATTTGAAAGATTTTAATGAGTCATTCATATGAACTTAAGATTGCTCCCTATGAATTTTTTTAGACATAATGGAATTGCCTGACATGACCAAGTGAAAACAGGGGTGAGCAATGCACAACTGACTTTTGTTCTTTGAAGGCTAAGTGAGGAAGGACGGGGGAGAATGGACAGCTTAACTGCTGACCTGCAGGTCAGAGGTCACTTTAAAGTCACATCCTTAAATCTTAAAGCCAGAGATAAAGCAACAGACTCTAAATCCATCGGTTTTCATTGCTGTAATTGTACTTCTAAAGCAGCAGGTGCTAAGGGAAGAATCAAAGGGGGAAATGGTTCAAAGAATCAACTTTAATAAATATTAGGTTTATACAAGGTACATATTACTATATTTCTCTCAACCACAGCAATAACTCATACTTTTGTTGACATATCAGTATGTTATGGCTAGGTGTTGGCCTACCTCTGCTCCCATTCAAGTCAATGGTAAAACTCCAGTAGGAGCAGAGTTAGGCCAATGCTCAGCAGTTCTGAAAATCTCACCCTTCATGTAAGAATATACAGCCCAGCTACATGCTTTAGTCTGATGACAGGGATTTTAAACCACATAGTTGTGGATTAAAGCAGGATTCTTGGAGTTCCAGGCTCCTGGATTCAAGTTTTGCGGGGTCTTCCTAAAGAGGGACCACTGAATCTGGTCCAAGAGGTGAACATAGCTCAGAACTGCTCAGTAATAGCAACCTTAGTTTAATTAAATTTAACATCCTTGTGGGAGGGAAAATACCAAAGAAACCTGCCACAGTAATATTAAACTTCAAAATGGGGAACTGCACAAAAATGAGGAAGCTAGTTAGATGGAAATTAATACGAACAGTCACAAGAATGAAATGCCTGCAAGCTGATGGGAACTATTTAAAAACACCAGAATAGTGGCTCAAACTAAATGCAAACCCTAAATAAAAACAAAGCAGAAAGCAGACCATAAAAATGCTGGCATGGCTAAGCAGGAGGGTAAAAGAGGTAGTTAGGGGCAAAAAGGCAAATTTTCCATTGACTTGGCTGAGACTAGAGATGGACCATCATGGAGCGTTGCACAGAACCTCTCATGGTGGCATCTGTTTCAGCCCTTTCCCCTGAATTACACCATGACTCAGTGGCAGAGTTCACAGGAAGATCCCTCACCCCGAGAAATTAGGTTTATGTGTGATGTCATTTCAAGCATATGATGCAATTGACAAAAGGGGGTGTATGACACATGTTTTCACACAGGGCTGGAAAATGAGCCTACCCAGCTCTCACACAGCAGTGACAGCTCCTGTCCCCCAGGACTGGACCCAGCTTCCAGCTCTGGGCATTGTGACCTGGTGCCACCATTCAGGTTTGTCCTGGCTGCCCTTCCATCATGATGAAGGCTCAGATGGGCCAAATTGGATTAAGTGGTGAGTGTGTTGTGACATGGGTCACAGTGCCAGGTCACCGTGTGCACCATGTCACAACGCCTGGGATCAGGATCCAGGCCCAGCTGCGCAGGACAGGAACTACTGCTGCTAGGTGAATGCAGGTTCGCTCTCCAGTCCACTACCAATGACCAATCCACCATCTCCCTCTCTACCCACCGCAGCTGGCTTTGTCCCTGCGTGAATGGTTTTGTTATTCCTAAGTGATCTCCAGCAGATGAGTGCTCAGTCGCCTAGGCTTTTAAATGGACCAGGTTGAAAAATGAAACCCAGTTGGTATGTTTGCCATGGGAAATGCTAGTCTCAAGGGGAAATGCCACTCTGCAGAGATGCACCATGCAAATTCGTGCCCTAACCCCAGCTTTTGGAAAAGCTTTCCACAAACCAGTGTCTTTAGATGGCAAATAGTGAAGTGGAATTTTAACTAGGAATTCTGAGCTGAATATCAGAACAGATAAAACATCCTGCTTTTTTCCGCTCCTGGAAACTTGGATCAAAGTCAACGTGAGAATCATAATTAGTAAGCTTAGCCATTAACATGTTGTTTTTTAATCTAGCTTATTTTTATTTCAGATTAAGGAAAAGGAACAAAGAAAGAATAAATATAAAGTCTCCGGGAAAGAGAGACAGAGAGAACACACGGTGACACATTCTGTGTTGGAACTGACACGCTGAAATGGAAGCTGCCCCTCCTCTACATTTAAAGGACATGGAATTGCGACATCATGTATCAGTTACGTAGCTAAGTATATAACTGAGCTCCAAGAACCTGATCCAAAGCCTCTGATTGACTTCAGTGGTCTTTGAATTAGGCCCCAACAATCCAGGTGGGCCAGCAACGTAACCAAATATTAATTAAGTATCATAACTGAAATATCCAAATTCATCTAATCCTTCATTCGGAAAATAGATTTGTGAATTAATTGCCCTGCTCAATAATCAAATAACTGAAGAAATATTTGTCAAAAATGTATTAAAAATAAAATTCCTCAGATAAATTTGATTGGTATTATTTAGCCTGCTCTTCATGACGCTACCTTATGTAGAACTGGACTGAAGATGGCATCTTTTCTCTAGAAAGCGTCAGGCTGGAGTCAGCACAATAACTGTGGACCAGATTCTGACATTCTTATTAAGGCTAAAGTCTCAATGAAGTCAAAGGCTGAGATTTTTCATAAGTGACCAGTGATCTTAGGTGCCTACCCTGAGACACTAGGACCCTGAGACACTAGGACAATCTGATTTTCAGAAGGTGAGTGCTCAGCACTTTGTAAAGATCAAATCCCTGTAATATATTTACATTTCAGCTTGGCCCTCACAAATGTAGGCACTCCAAATCACTAAAACCTTGGCTGGTGATTTCAGTGTTCTGAGAGCATTCCCCTCTAAGCAAAGTCAGAGGAGAGAATTAAGCAGGGTGCTGTGGGAATCATGTCAATCAATTTACATCATGGCTATGTGTAGCAAACCTGGGTGACTAAACAAACAGCTCAGGTTTCCAACATCATCATAAACCTTTGCACCAAATTTGAAGGGTATGGAACTGATTTATTACACCCACCAACTACCTCTTGCATGGAGCTGAATCTTTCTGCCCTTTTGTCTTTTTTTAAAATGTGTTTTCCAAATGAAGGCAAAAATGAAAGATGGGCAATTAAAACTCTGTTAGGGTGGAAATGTAATATAAAAACCCAGCATTCCCCCAGATTTAGAAATGCAAACCAGCCACAAAACCAGCAGAATAACAACAGCCAATGGGCCTTGTTCCTACTACATTTCTTATCAGTCTCCTGCAGAGACTCTAAAACTCTTATCTCGATAGACCAGATTACTGGGCTGATCGCCTCTCCATAGTGAGTAGGAATCAAACGACATTTTCCATTGTCAGCACACTGCACATTCCCAGTCCAGATAAATCAATTAATGGGATGCAAGGCTGATTCTTTCTTTCTTTCTTTCTTCCCTCCCCCAGTTCCAAGTTTTAATACCATCTAAGAGTCCTTGGTCAGAAGAGGACTTGCTGGCAATGCAGGTGCAGGTTTTCAGAGCCTCCACACAACAGCAATAACACCCCCTTCTGCCTTCCTCAGGGCTTCTCTTTGTGAAACACTTTTTCTTTTCTTTCCTTTTCAAATGTACAACCCCTGCAGCTAATCTGATTATGCTAATTTGTACTTCATGAACCCAAACACTGTAACAGGATCTGGGCTGGGCTGCAGGGATGATGGTGGTAGGGATGGGAGGATGGGAGGGACAATGAGTTCAAGTTAGTTAACAAAAAAAGTCTTCTGTATTGTTGCACAAAGCGCACTCTGGGAAACCCATGCAGCTCTTGACAATTTAGAGTGTTCGAAACTGGCCTGTGCTATTGAGCAGAAAGGGCAGCACTGTGAATATACAATGAGGGGCACAATGAAAAGTCTGTTTCCTGTTGAAAGTTGTTTTTCCTTTTCAATAACTAATCCTGCCCAGAATCTAGGAACTGAAGTATTGCACACCAATTTCAAGTCGGGTGGTAGCTGACTGTGACATTAGACATCTTCTAAGTATAACCAGCCTCTTTGGTCCTACTGGTTTGACACTATGTTAAATCCACTTAAAATTTGGCAGCATGGTTTGTGGACACACAACATTTTTAAACAATGTTATAACCATGATTGAGCTCTGTTAGGCATACCGTCTCCAAAGTAGCTTTGCCTACCCAACTTTTCACAACAGTAATAATAAGCACTTGATTTGGTCTGACAACTTTTGAACAAAGTATTACTTAAAAAGTTAAGTAACACAGGTGTAGAATTAAAGTAATCACTGCTGGCATTGCTTTGTGATGTTTGCTGTATGGCATTGTGTCAATATAGGATGACTTTGGGCTAGTTCCTCAGCTGGTGTGACTAGGCTTTACTCCATTATTGTACCAGCTTGGGACCTCATCCATTGTGGTGTTATAAAATGGAACTGAGATGTTTATTTTGCAATTTAGATTGGAAACTCTTTAGAGTAGGGACTGTGTCTCCATACATCTGTATTAAAGCATGATCTACGCATAGCCCACTTTACAAATGATAGGAATCGTAAAGGGGCTTTTCAGCAAGAGATGGGCCTGAACCAAACGTTCCAAATTGGTGAAGTTTGAGACCAATTTCTACCTGCAAAGAGAGTGTATCTTTAATTTTCCAAAGACGGCTGAGCTGATTTTAAATGCTCCATTAATAGTCAGTGTATCAGTCTCAGTCCCATGCTCTGTGTCCACTAAAATTCAGATGGTTCCTTTCTTGGCTATAACTCCTCTCTCTACTTGCAGTTTATTTGCAGCTAGTTGCAAGAGGAAAGGGGAATTGAGAAAATTTGTGCTCTGTCTTCCACCTTAATAAAGATGGCGCCATGTCTAGTACAGAGTGGCATCATTATGGGGTTAGTTCACTCGCATGGCATGAAGCAGAATATTCAGGGTTATCATTTTATGAAAGTCAACAGAGGAGGAAAGGTGAGTTCCTTAAAGCTGATGCTTTATGTGTTCTCACGTTAAACTAAGCTTCCACGAGTGCTGTGATAAATGAAGGGGCTGGGGTAGCTCCCTTTTATGGACACCAAGCCAGCCGATAGCTATAAAATCTCTCTTAGTAGCTGTTCTCTGATTACTCTACCTGTAAAGAGTTAAAAAGTCTCACTGCTCTGCATAGGTAAAAGGAAGTGAGTGGGCACCTAGTCAAAAGAGCCAATGGGAAGGCCAGGACTTTTTAAAATTGAAAGAAGGCTCCCCTTTTGTCTGTCTGTTGTTGTTCTCCCAGAGAGAGGAGGACAGGGGACAGCTATGTGGTAAGAAGCTTGGGCCAGGTATAAAAATATCATCAGTATCATACCTAGAAACTACTCATTTAAACCCCAGACATGTAAGTAGATCAGGAAATGTCTAGGAAGATGTGAATAGATTTATTTCTTTTATTTATTTATGGCTTGTGGATTCCTCTGTGCGAAGCCCAGATGCTTTTCTTTTGCTCGTAACCTTTAAGCTGAACCTCAAGAAAGCTATTCTGGGCTTAATGCTTGTAATTACTCTTTTAAAGTCTAACAATAGCCTGAGTTCCCAGATGTATTTTCTTTCTTTTTTTTTAATTAATTTATCTTTTTTAAGAACAGAATTGAATTTTTGTGTCTTAAGAGCTTTTGGTGGAAACAGCTGATTTCTTTTTTTTTCTTTCTCAGCTCTTCCCTGGAGCGGGGTGTGTGTGTGTGTGTATGTGTGGGCACTTGAGGGTACCCCACAGGAAGGAATTCCCAAGTGCGCCTTCCTGGGCTCTCAAGGGGGTTCTGCACTTGGGTGTGGCAGGATCTACCAATCCAAGGTCAGAGAATAGCTGTAACCTTGGGAGTTTAATACAAATCTGGAGTGGCCAGTATTAATTTTTAGAATCCATGTGCATCCCCACCTTCTGCACTCGAATTGCCAGAGTGGGGAATCAGCCTTGACAGGTGCTTTAAATCCTCATTATTTCAGAGTGGAAATGATAATTTATACAGCAATATTTAACAACATTAGCTCCAGCAGAGCAGTGAGCAGGCAATGGGGAAAAAAACCCACACAAGTGAAATAGGATTAACACGTTAAGTTCAACCATAAAGCGTGTATTGTTTAGATTTGCTGCATAGTAACTGGCATCGCTCTGATGTGAAGGAAAAATATACAAAGCAAGTTATATTTATAATATACATGCAAATGTCCTTCTGAGTCTTTATCCGATGTGAACCAAAACAAATGCTCGTTGTATGAGCTATGCTTGTGTTGTACATAAATATCTCTGTTTAGAGAAGTTGTGCTAAATCTAAGACAATTAGCAGTTTCAAATTCCGTGATAACTTACCTCTCCCAAGATCCAGCAGCAGAGTGTATTGTAGTAGGGGGTTGTTTGCTGCAAGTGTTTGGTGGAATGACGATATAACCAATAAATCAGGCTTTATGTCTGTTCTGGCATTTGACATTCACTGGTATGCTATGAAAAACAAAAAGGCAGCTGTAAACCTGTCTTAATTAACGATTATTTAACCTATAGCAGCCATAGCTTGGCCTGAATGTTCCATCTTGTATGAGCGGAGAGAGGAAATTCATATTTTTACTTTAAACAGAAGATAGTGTTTTCAGGACTGTGCAGACGGTTGCTTTAGGGTCTCATTATTAATGTGTACAGTATTTTGCTCTGAATTTACCATGATTTGAATTATAACAAAGCTCACGTGTTGATTACAGCCAGTCACCTCTTGTTAGCAGTTGAGGGTGTTACAAACATCTCCTCCTTGGCGGTTACCATGAAAACAGGGACAGATCCTTACATCGAGGTGCGGGAGGTGAGCGAGCACACTGGGTGAGATGTAGAAGGGGGAGACTTGGTTGGGATGTTAATGTGAGGGGCAAGAGGGGAATAAGAGGAGTAGGAAGACACTGAGGGGCTGCAAAAGGACTCAGGAGAGAAGAGGCTGAAAAGGGACAGGGAATATGGAACCTGGCTGAGGCAAAGGAGGGATATGCCAGGAAAGCATAAAGAGGCACAGAGGAATGTGTGGGCATAGGAGGGGGCTGGAAGGTGCATGGGGGGGCTGGGAAGAAGCTGAGGGGGGAGCAGGAGTATTTGGGGGCACAAGAGGAGGCTGAGGGGGGCCAGGAAATGTGGGGGTGCAGGAGGACATTGAGGGAGGGGCAGGGGAACCGGGGTACAGGAGGAGGTTGAGAGGGGCTGGAGAATGTAGAGGCACAGGAGGAAGCTGAGGTACAGGCAGGGGAATGTGGGGCTGTGGGAGGAGGCTGAGTGAGGTGCAGGGAAATATGGGGGTTCAGGAGGAGGCTGAGGGGGCAGAGGAATGTGGGGGCACAGGAAGGGGCTGAGGGGAGCAGGGCAATGTGGGGGTGCAGGAGGATGCTGAGGCAGGGGTATGGGGGCACAGGAGGCTGATGGAGGGGCAGGGGAATGTGGGGACATGGGAGGAGGGGGGGCAGGGGAATGTGGGGGTACAGGATGAGGCTGAGGAAGAGGCAGGGGAATGTGGGGACACAGGAGGAGACTGAGGGGGGCAGAGGAATGTGGGAGTGCAGGAGGAGGCTGAGAGGGGCAGGGGAATGTGGGGGTGTGGGAGGAAGGTGAGGGAGGGGAAGGGCAATGTGGGCGTGTGAGAGGAGGCCGAGTGGGGCAATGGAATGTAGGAGTGTGGGAGAAGGCCAAGGGAGGGACAGGGGAATGGGGGTAGAGGAGGAGGCTGAAGGGGGCAAGGGAATATGGGGACATGGGAGGAGGCAGGGGCAATGGAATGTTTGGTGTGGGAGGGGGCTGAGGGAGGAGCAGGGGCATGGGGGTGCAGAAGGAGGCTGAGAGGGGCAGGGGAATTTGGGGTGTAGGAGGAGGCTGAGGGAGTGGCAGGGGAATGTTGGGTGTGGGAGGGGGCAGAGGGAGGAGCAGGGGAATGTGGGAGTCTGGGAGGAGGCTGAGGAAGGGGCAGGGAAATGTGGGGACACAGGAGGAGGCTGAGAGTTGGGCAGGGGAATGTGAGGGTGTAGGACAAGGCTGAGGGGGCAGGAGAATATTGGGGTGCTGGAGGAGGCTGAAGGAAGGGCAGGGGAATGGGGGCATGGAAGAGGCTGAGAGAGGGAAAATATTAGCCCTGTGGCTTTAAAAACCACTTGTGACAATTTTAAATTGTTTGAAGGTGGGGGAAATACTTGTAAGAGGGAGAAATATTCTTTTTAAAAAAATCTTGCCAGGACATAATTCACATTTGATGTAGGGTTTCATTGTTAAGTCTCTTTGTAGTATGATTTGAAACTTTCCTTGATTAGACTGTGAGCTCTTTGGGGCATGTACTTTCTTGTCACAGTTTGTCCATTAGATACTGTGACATTATTGGATTAAAATATGACCATATAGACCATTGTTGCAACAACTATTATGTATTTGCAGCAAATATTGTTCAAAGGTTGTCAAGTGAGGAGCTTATGAAAAGGTTATGATTTGCTGGTTATGATTATGCTATCTGTATGCATGTATCATGTTTGTATTTGAAGTTAAGTATTGGCTCTATATTTGGATTTCAAATGTTGGTTCCTGTGGTAACTCCCACAAGGTAACACATCAGCACATCTTGCAGGGACTATTTGAATTAAGTGGCTCATCAAGAAACACTTGGTTGACAATGACCACGGGAGACACCCATCTACAGTGAGTGGACTATCGTGTAAACACGCTGCTTGGAGTGTAGATAATGACTTCCCGCAATGACTGAGGAAAATTGGGCATGAACATGTGACTTGCCCACGTGACTCCGAACTCCATCTTGTTGCTGTAATTTTCCACAGTAAGAACAATGGAATGCCATCCACATAGCAAAAGCTACGAAAGGCCCTGGAAACGCCTCCAATTGGTCTTCAATCCTGCTTCTTACTTGGCTACAAACTGAAGCTCTGAACAATGGAGTGAATGACACATTCAAACAGTTAATGTACTCCAGAGACTTGACATAAGCCAGCAGTTTATTCCATCACTGCTACAACCCTGAGCCAAGAACTTTCCCATTACTGTATGTTATTGATTCCTTTAACCAATTTTGACTCTCAACTTTCTTTTTATAAATAAACCTTTAGATTTTAGTTAATAGGAATTGGCTGTAGAATAGAATAAATACCAGGGTTGGAAGGGACCTTCAGGAAGTCATCTAGTCCAACTCCTGTCAAAACAGGACCAATCTCCAATTAAATCATCCCAGCCAGGCTTTGTCAACCTGATGTCTTAAAACCTCTAAGAAGGAGATTCCACCACCTCCCTAGGTAACCCATTCCAGTACTGCACCACTCTCCAAAAGTTTTCCTAATATCTAACCTAAACCTCCCCCACTGCAACTTGAGACCAATTACTCCTCTCTTCTGTCATCTGCCACCACTGAGAACAGTCTAGATACATCCTCTTTGGAACCCAATTTGCAGGTAGTTGAAAGCACTATCAAATCCCCCTCATTCGCTTCTGCAGACTAACAATCCCAGTTCCTCAGCCTCTCCTCATAAATCATGTGCTCCAGCCCTAATCATTTTGTGCCCTCCGCTGGACTCTTTCCAATTTTCCACATCCTTCTTGTAGTGTGGCCCAAACTGACACAATACTCCAGATGAGGCCTCACCAATGTCAACAGAAGGAATGCTCACGTCCCTCGATCTGCTTGCAATGCCCCTACTTATCCAGCACAAAAATGCCGTTACCTTCTTGCAACAGGCACACGTTGACTCATATCCAGCTTCTCGTCCACGTAACCCTAGGTCCTTTTCTGCAGAATGCTGCCAGCCACTCAGTCCCTAGTTTGTAGCATGCATGGGATCTTCTGTCCTAAGTGCAAGGAACTCCGCATTGTCCTGGTGAACCCTCATCAGGTTTCTTTAGGCCCAATCCTCTAATTTGTCTAGGTCCCTCTGTATCTTATCCCTACCCTCCAGCATATCTACCACTCCTCCCAGCTTAGTGTCATCCGTGAACTAGCTGAGGGTGCAGTTCACGCCATCCTCCAGATCATTAATGAAGCATGTATTTGGGTAAGATCTGGTAATGTGTCCAATACTCTGGGATTGATAGAACCTTTTCTTTTATATGATGAAATAAGATTTACAGAGATTTTCATCGTATTTGACGTGGGTACCTGGATGGAGGCCTGAGGCTGGATCACTTTAAGGGAACTGTGTTGTTTGGACTTCTGAGTAACCAGTAAGGTAATAAAGTAGCTGTTTTATGCTGGCCTGGTAAATCTAAGTACCGGAATATCCACCAGCTTTATGGGGCTTGTCTGCTCCATTCTTTGCGGTTCACCCTAATTGAGTGACCACAGCTGACTCCCCACTAAGACCCCAGTCACACACATCCATCGTGGTGTATAAACACTCCCTGTGTGTTTTAGGTTTGTGGGGCTTTCTTCACTCACCTGTTTGTAGGGATTAAAGGTTCCAGCATGGAAAAGGCAACATTCTCAAGGTTAGTATATATGAACAGAGGTGGTGTTTCCAGCACAGCAGCCATATATCATTAACACCCTATCAAGGGGATCCACTCAGTGACTCTGTGTGGGGCAGGGAGGAATAATTTTAAATCTATATCTGGGCTCCTATGTGTGCACGTGCATATGTGCTTTGATCTGAACTGACTGTGGGGTTTGAATCGCCTTTCTTATTCTCAGTTCACTAATTTTTCACAAGTCTGGCACCGGATCCCCATATTCTACCATCTGACCTTTTCCTTTTATTTCTTGAGCAGATTATGAACTGGGAAAATCCAATGTCCTGCCTTATTATCCTTTGTTTTTAGGGGTTACTTTATGAGGAAACCTACGCTCTAAATTTGAACACCTGAGCCTTTATTTGATCAGTTAAGGATCCTAGAAGTAGATTTAGAGCTGACGCTCTGGGGGATAATACATATAGAGAGAGGTGAGACAGGAGCTGGTGTCCCTATATACCGCCCATATACTTCACTGCTGCACTCTACCAGAGGCCAAACACAATGGAGGAGACTTTGACTATGGAGTGTGGTAGGAGTTGAAGGTTGTGTGAAATCCCCACTTACGATGCAGGTGCGACCCAGAATGGCCCCATGTGTGTTTCTGTTTGAGGTGAATGAGGAAATCCCTTTTCTCAACTTCATGGGCTGAACCTGGTTTATTCAACTGGGACTATATCACAAACTCGACCGACAACGAACACACACCGGGGGTACATTATGATAGGGGTCGGATTGATGCTGGCTTTGGCTGCTTCACCTTCCCATGTTCTTACTCTACTGTTACCTGCACACATTAAGGCACCCTGCCTTTTCCCAGTCTGTAGGCTCCAGGCGAAACGCACCTACCCGTACCCAATCCATAGGGCTCAGGGTATAACTAACCTGATCAGTTTAAGTACCCACACCCTTTCCCAATACGTAGGGCTTTGGGTGTATACTACTTCTGCAGGTGTGCAGGACCTTTTACCAGTGAAAGAGCCCTACACAGTAATAGCCTACATAATCTCTCTTTATTCAAAAACAGAAGGCACACACTACACATAGAGTGCTCACCACTCCCAATAAGACAGATGAACTTTTCTTGATGGCCGGTCAGGATCAGGTCCCCACAGTGTCATTGGCAGAGTGTTGAGGTTTGGCAGCATTGATCTTTGGGGCTGTGTTCTGGAATTGGTTACCAAAGAACTTCCTTTTGGACTCAGTTTATATAGTAAAATTTGAGGGTTTTTTTAGCTATACCTTAACCATTCATTATACTAAAATTTTACTAACCAATCTTAACACAGTGTAACAAAAAAATTCTCCTACCCACCACCTTAATTAATTTACACCTAGCAAAATTAATTATGTAACAGACAGAAACAATTAAAGAACCAAACAGAGACTATACAGATAAACAATAGGGAAGTGGGGACCATAACGACAAAACAATAAAGAAATGAGGATTTCACAACCACACCTATTGATAAGCAATTTCTTGACAGACAGATGATACCAAACTAAGTTTTCTTTAACCATCTTAAGATCTATTTCTTTATCTAGTGATAGTGGGTGTCATTAGGATGGGGTCTCCTTCTTAACAGCATGATATTACAGTGTTTTAATGTAATTTAGATGGAATGTGAGGACGTGACTTCCTGCTTCTCCGCTAATGGCTGCTGCTCGGCTGCTCTTTTAATCTGGCTGCAGTTGAAGGCCTTACAATATGGCTGCATACAAAGGCCTGATCCTTACACTACCAGGCAACCTATTCTGTGACTCTTTAGAGCACTTAAACAAATATGTGCTTGGACAGAAAACTGCAAGGAGATGGAGGAATCTGACCTGCAGGAGGAAGCAAGGCGAGGAACAGGAGGGAAGCTTGGAAGTGATGGGGAAATGTGAGGTGGAGTAGGGAGAGTAGGGATATAGTGAATGTGGGATGCAGCAGTAGTGAATAAGAGCAGTGCACAGGAATGTGAGAAGCAGAAAAGACAATGAGTGGGACACATGGGGAGACTGTGGAATGGAAATGTGAGGATCAGAAAGGCTGTGGATGGGGAATGTGGGGTGCAGGAAGTGATTGAGGGGGGATAGGAGAATATGAATTGCAGGAGGAGACTGGGTGATGGTGGAGTAAGAGGCAGACTGGGTGATGGGGATTGAGGAAAGAAAGAGACTATGGGAGTTGAAAGGGGGTGACTGAGTGGATGCAGGAGGATAGCTGATGGTAGAGAGAGGAGAATGTGAGGGAAAATATGGGAACAGATGAATGTAGGGGGCATGTGGAGGACAGAAGGCTGTGTGGGAGCCTGTAGGGAGAATGCAAATGAGGCAGGAGACTATGTGTGAAGGGGAGGGGAGGGAGAGAGACAATAGATGGATGAAAGGACGGCAGAGGATAGATTGGCAGCTCTCTGCACACCAGGGAATAGCACTGGGTAAGAAGCCAGTGGAACTAGCATAGTTTTGAATGTGTATCAAGATTATATCTGACCCTGGAATGACTGCATACAGATTGAGGGTTGGGAGGCTTCTTATAAAGGCACAAAAATCAAACCAAAAACAGCCAGTGTTTTTGAATATTTGTAATGTCATGGTTGTTGAGGCTCTGATGGGATTTATTTGAATGTTTGGTGATGAATCTTGAGTATTCTCCTCCTTGGTTGCTTCCGTGAGACATCCTCCGCGAACTCCAGCTGTAGGACTGTGATAGGATGCACGAGCACCACGCTGGTGAACTGAGAGTGTCAGGGTTCTCTCCCCACTCTGAATTTTGGGTTACAGCTGTGGGGATCCCCATGAAAGACCCCCTAAGCTTATTTCTACCAGCTTAGATTAAAAACTTCCCCAAGGCACAAATCCTTCCTTGTCCTTGGATGAGTACTGCCACCACGAAGTGAGTTAGACAAAGATTCAGGAAAAGAACCACTTGGAGTTCCTGTTTCATCAAAATATCTCCCCCGCCAAGCCCCTTCACCCCCTTTCCTGGGGAGGCTTGAGAGTAACTAAGGTGAGCACAGACCAGAGCCTTGAGTTTTTACACTAAAAACCCAATCAGATTCTTATAAAACAGAACTTTATTATAAAGAAAAAATAAAAGAAGCACCTCTGTAAAATCAGGATGGAAGGTAATTTACAGGGTAATCAGATTCAAAACACAGGATTTCCCCTCTAGGCAAAACTTTAAAGTTACAAAAACAGAGATAAACCTCCCTCTTAGCACAAGGAAAATTCACAAGCTAAAACAAAAGATAATCTAATGTATTTCCTTGCTATGACTTACTATTTCTGTAATATTGGATGCTTAGTTCAGATATGGCTTAGGGAGATGTATTTTCCCTACCCTGGTTCCTCATTGACCCAGAGAGAACACACAAAGAGACAAAACAAACAACCTTCCCCCACAGATTTGAAAGTATCTTCTCCCTGTATTGGTCCTTTTGGTCAGGTGCCAACTAGGTTATCTGAGCTTCTTAACCCTTTACAGGTAAAGGAGGGATTTTGTGCTACCCTTAGCTGTAAGCTTATGACAGAGGGTTAAGGAGCAGCTCTGGGTCCAAGCAGGCCCTGCCCAGCAGCACCTGCTGGGCATGCTCATAGTGGAGGCTGGGCTCAAGAGGGAGCAGCTCATTTCAGCCTAGCCTAAGCTCCTGCAGAGATGCCACCGGGGCTCCATGTGGCTGGGACCAGACCCAACCACCAAGCCATTACAGGCCCTCCATACACAGGGGTGGGAATGACGGGCTATGACTGATAGAGGAAAACCCTTCTGAGCATGAACAGAGAGAACTCCAAGGGGAATCCAGATACAGACCAGTGGCGTAAGTGAAACTTAAGCTGGGATAGGAACTGGTTCAGGGAGCAGGCATGGGGAGCCCTGGCTGCACAGTTGAATCATTACTCACAGGGCCCCAGATCAGAACCTGGTGAAGCAGGGAAGGCTTAGGGTCCCATACCCCCCAGCCATTGACTCTCGCCATTGGGTGACACAGCTGTTAACTCTTGCTGCTGGGTCCTGTTGCCAGGTTCGGACTTCAACCTTCAACAAGGTTCCCAGACATTAAGACATTAAAGGTTAAAGAAATAGATCCAATTTTCACTAGCAACTTTACTAGAAAAGAAGCAACCAGTCCTTTTTCCCATGGGTACATTCTCCACCATGAGGTATGAAATTAATACCTTGTTGTATGCCTCCAGCCTCTTTTGTAAGATCTGGAGAGTCACAGGATGATGGTGTCAAGTATCAGAGGGGTAGCCGTGTTAGTCTGGATCTGTAAAAGCAGCAAAGAGTCCTGTGGCACCTTACAGACTAACAGACATTTTGGAGCATAAGCTTTCGTGGGTGAATACTCACTTCATCGGACATGCATCTGACGAAGTGGGTATTCACCCACGAAAGACTCTTTGCTGCTTTTACAGGATGATAGTGTCTGTCTTTTAAACTGCCACTTTCTGTTGTGATGGGGTGGTGGATTTGGGGATAGTCTGTCACAAAGTCAACATGCACTTGGACTCCTTTCTCAAAGTCTCATTTTTCTTCAGAAAGGGAAATTACAGCTGTCAAAATATTTCTTAGGTAGTTGTAAAGACTGGTAGGTGAAGTGCAGGTGTCTAAGGCAAAACTTTTTTTGCTTTAAGTGGAAGTTCATCCAAACATTTCTTTGGCTGTAGAAGCATTCACGGCTTGTGCTCTGGGGAGTTGATCGTGAATTCCATGCTCATGCAATAAAGCTGAATGCCTTACCGTGCTGATGAATGCGCTCCCCTCTTCCCCCAATTTCTGTTAGGTCTGAGGAGGCATCTGATTCCCACTCTCCCTTGTATTGTGAAGTTTATCTAATAGTGCTGCAGGCATACCATTAGGCCTGCATCTCTACCATCTTCAGCACCTTTGTTTTTACTCATTCCACACAGGGGAGCTCTCTGAGTGGCTGCATATCAGGTAGAAGGCTGGATATGATTAATTTCAGGTATATGCTCTTCATCTGTCGTCTTCTAATTACTCTTGAAGTATCTTTGATCTCTGGAAAGTCTGTGGCCAGTTGTTGTTTTTTTCTAGATCAGATTCCAATTCAGGACTAGCACCGACCATGTGTTGCTCATGTCTGATTTATTTTTGGTGAAGTAATTTTTTCCATAATGAGATGAAGAACCTGCCTGCCACACTCCTTGCTTTTCAGTAACAACTTGATTAGGAAACACTGGTAGTCTCCTGCTTGTGCTCTGTGTCTCACTGCATCAGAAGCAAACCTTTTTTTAAATTGTCAATACACATCCGACATCCAGCTCCTTCTCTTACAGCTCCAGGAGGTAAGAGAATTGGTTGCTACTCTCATTTTGATGTTTCATTTAAAAACTGTTCCCAAACCATAAAATCAGGCATGGCCCACTACTGTCTTCAGAGCCCTGAAAATCTGCTAATATCCGCTGATCATGTCTGTGGATTGCCGATTGGAAGCACCTGGGTCTCCCTCATTCCACACGAGAGGGAATCATTAGTATAGCATGCTTAAGGCCTCTCTCCAAAGGAACATCTAGTACTGTATAACAAAGCAATGAGTACTTTTAAAGTGGCTTCCCAAATGTAGCTATTGCCATTTTCTCTCCTTCTCCCATGTCCCATAACCACATGCAAGCTAGTTTGAATTGCTTTCGCTTTTCAGAAATGAACCTGATGCCACTCAGTGGGAAAAAAGCAGTACTGCAAGGAGTGAAGTAAGCTAGAAAGGATATTTCTTTATTGAGTCAGTGACTGGAAGAAGCGTGTAATTAACATCCTATAAAACATTATCAAGTATTCTTTGATGGATACAGTAGTGTAGATGTATCACAGTTCATTTAATGGAAGAAAAAAATTACATTTTAACTCATTACTGCCTTAGGACAGAGACACAATTTACTAACTTCCTACTGAATCACACTATACCTGAAGATTTGCTAATCAACATTCTACAGTGAAAAATGACCTATGATTTCCATTTTTATAAGGACAGGTCAAAAAACATTAACAATTTGTGCTTCAACTGCTTTTCCTGAGAAGTGATCTTCATATTAACAGTTGTATAGAGAGAGTAAAGATGATCATGTGATTATGACATTGGCCTGGAACTGAGATTTAGGAGATCTGGGTTCAGTTCACAGCTTTGCCACAGATTGACTGTTTGACATTGGTCCAGTCATTTAATCTCTCTGTGACTCAGTTCTCCATCTGTAAAATTGGGGAAATAGTATTTCCCTCCTTTTTCCTGTCCTGTCTATTTACACTGTAAGTTCTTTGGAGGCAGAGACTGTCCCTCAATATGCATATATATAGTGTCTGGCATAATGGAGTCCTAATCTGGACATAACTATAATACAAATATAACAATTATAAGAATTTTCCAAAATTCTCTTCCAGTAACTGGGATAATAAAAAAGCAGCTTAGTTACCACTCTATCTTCCTTTAATCTAAGAATATCACTACAGAGACCAACTGGGAGGATTTTTTATATAACATTTATGGCAAGAAGCAAAGCAAGTGGGCTCATTGCTGGGGTGCAGGATGATTGAGCAGCTGCTGGAAGGAGCTGGAATGTTTGTCATGGATGAAGTCAGGAGCGTATGGGCAGTCAGAAGTGGTGTTAGACTGGTTCTCACTTGAGGGTGTCCATTGAATGGTGCAGTCCCTCCCTTACACAGGTTGCTTCTGGAACCTCAAGCCTCCAGTCACCTGGATCTCATCTCTGTTGCTGGAATTATTCCACAGCTCATTCCTCATAGTTAATGAATATATCCTGGTCCAAGAACCTTTGCTCCGCTTGCTATGTTTGCTGAAAAAATTCCTGAAGCGAAGTCCAGATCACAAAAATGGTCACACTGCCTTCTATTTTAAAATTCCCACTGACCCTTGCTGGGTTGGAGGAATATTGTATACACCTATCACCCACCCTTGCCTCGACATTAAGGCAAGGGTATCTAGTCAGGACCAGGAGAAGCTGGGGAAACACCCCTCAGTTCATGGAATACCCAGCCATCCAACTAAATCTTTTCTTGTTCCTCTATCACGGCCTTCCACAGACATCATTCCTCGGTGTATCACTCAACCAATCACCTCACAGCACAGCCCATTCTTTATACCTTATTCATCACCTCCTTCCCTCCCACAGTGTACAGTTTACATCACAAAAATTAAAACTATAGTATTTCTATCCTGGGAAGGATAGCAGAGCCTGGTGAGCCCTTTAAGGTAAAGTCCTGCTAAAATGGGGGAGATTACTGGCCCCTTTAATAGAATGGAATTTTGGGAAATGTAGTTTCTCAGGAGGGAAGTGTATTCCTGGATCAAAAGGCAATCATGTGATGAGTGTACTCCGGCCATATATAAGCTGAGAGGTGATATTACTGGAGAAGGATGTAGGAAGTGCTTAGTGGCAAGAAGCCGAAAAAACAGGGGAATAGGAATCTGATTAAAAGGTTTTGTCGAGAGAAGAAAAAGAAGCATGAAATCCATGAAGCTGTGGAAAGTGTGTGAGAAGAAAGGTCATGGAAGGCAGCTGAGGGGGTGCAACAAGAAGGAAAAGGCTTGAGGCAATGTACCATTAGCAGGATTGCCAACCCCAGGTGTTCAAAAGTAATGAGTCAGGCCCCAAAATGGAATGGAATTTACCAAACAACAACAAAACATTTTGGTTCTGTTTATTTGGTGTCTGAGCCCTTCGGGTGCACTCAGTCACATTTTCAAGCTTTTCTCCACATCCCTGAGGGCTAGAAACCTACTTTTGTTTTTTAAACTAAAACTGAGCTTTTCATGTAATCACTTTGCTAGGAGCAGACAATTTAGGGATCTGTATGGAGCAGGAGCTTTAAGTGAAACATCATATATCATGAGACTTGTGATAAAATCATGGGAGTTAGTTAGTCACATGGCACTAGTAGGAGCTGGAGGACTAGTGGGTTTACCAATTTATTTTGGGGCTTCAGGGAGCGGGCTTCCAAGGAGGGAAAGAGAGAGGACGTCCCTCCATATATCATCAGTGTAAGGAACTTCTTAGTTAGCTTGGTGACTATTTATGGTTCTGAGCCCTGAAAGCGGAAGGACTCTACCTAGACTCATAGACTTTAAGGTCAGAAGGAACCATTATGATCATCTAGTCTGACCTCCTGCACAGTGCAGGCCATACAATCTCATCCATCCACTTCTATAAAACACCTAACCCATGTCTGAGTTACTGAAGTCCTCAAATTGTGGTTGAAGACTTCAAGCAGCAGAGAATCCTCCAGCAAGTGACCCACGAAAGCTTATGCTCAAATAAATTTGTTAGTCTCTAAGGTGTCACAGGTACTCCTGTTCTTTCTGCGGATACAGACTAACATGGCTGTTACTCTGAAACCTAACATTCATAGACTCATAGACTTTAAGGTCAGAAGGGACCATTATGATCATCTAGTCTGACCCCCTGCACAATGCAGGGCACAGAATCTCACCCAACCACTCCTGTAACAAGCCCCTAAGCCATGTCTGAATTATTGAAATCCTCAAATCGTGGTTTAAAGACCTCAAGATGCAGAGAATCCACCAGCAAGTGACCCGTGCCCCACGCTGCAGAGGAAAGCGAACAACCTCCAGAGCCTCTGCCAATCTGCCCTGAAGGAAAATTCCTTCCCGACCCCAAATATGGCAATCAGTTAAACCCTCAGCATGTGGGCAAGACTCACCAGCCAGCACTTAGGAAAGAATTCTTTGTAGTTAATCAGATCCCATCCCCTCCCAGACCACTAGGCAGGGCCGGCTTCCATCAATTCACCCGAATCGGGCCCCGCGCCCAGTGAGAATCCCTTCCCTGGCTAGAGGCACCTTTTTAATTTTTACTCACCTGGCAGCGCTCCGGGTCTCCAGCAGAACTTCGGCGGTGGGTCCTTCGCTCACTCCAGGTCTTCGGCAGCACTTCGACAGCGGGTCCTTCAGTGCACTCGAGACCTTGGGAGCGAGTGGAAGCACCCGCTGCTAGAATGCCGCAAAGACTGGGAGGATCACTACGACCTACGTTTAGTAACAAGCCCGCACGTTTCCTTTTTACATTTTTTCTTTTAAAGGTCATCTCTGCCAAGGGCCCACCGTCGACAACCTGTTCAATTTGGACCCCGCACTTCCTAAGGCCGGCCCTAGGACGCACTGCGGCAGCAGTTGCCCTGGGAGCAACATGGAGCCTGCTCAGGGAAAGAGACAGTCATTGAATGTCTCTACTCCCGGGCCTGGGAAAGACAAGCGGGGGCAGGGCCCGGGGCAGCAAGTCGGGCTGCGTAACACTCAGGGGGCAATTTTGGGGGAGGCACCTGGCTAGCGTATTGCTGAGCTGGGCCCTGGTTCTGATATTGCTGGTGCTGAGCACCGGACATGGGTATGGAAGTTGCCCGCCTATGGCCATGGCATACTTCTGTGAATTAATCAAAGATCAATTGCCAAATTAGTGCCAAAATAGGCTATCCCATCCATACCATCCCTCATAAAACTTATCAAGCTTAAGTCTTCAAGCAGATGTGGTCTTTTGCCTCATCCTCTCTAGAAGGCTGTTCCAGGAACTTCACTCCTCTAATTGGTTAGAAAACGCTTTGTCTAATTTCAAGTCTAAACTTCCTAGTGTCCAGTTTATAATCCATTTGTTCCTGTGTCCACAAATTGGTAGCTAAGGTTACAATAATTCCTCTCCCTCCTAATATTTATCCCTCTATATATTATAAATAAGCAACCTAGCCCCTCAACCTCTTTTGGTTAGGACTAAACATGCCAGCTCTTTGAGTCTCCTTTGAAGACAGGTTTTCCATTCGCTCAAATCATCCTAAGTAGCCCATCCTGAACCTGTTCCAGTTTGTAATTCATTCTTCTTAAACATGGGAGACCAGACACTGCACACGTAATTTCCAGACGAGTCCACCAGTGCTTGTAAATAATGGTACTTAACACTCCTATCTTGCTGGAAATATCTGCCTGATGCAATCCTAAAACTGCATTAGCTTTTTAACGGCCATATCACATTGGCGGCTCATAGTCATCCTGTGATCAACCAATTACTCCGAGGTCGCTCCTCCTCTGCTGTTACTTCCAACTGATGTGCCCCAAGCTTATAAAAAAAATTCTTGTTAGTTTCCCTAAATGCATGACCTTGCAAGCTTTTCACTATTAAATTCATCCTATTACTAACACTTTCTCCAGTTTACAAGGTCATCCAGATCTTCCTGTAGGATATCCTGGTCCTTCTCTGTGTTAGCAATACCTCCCAGCTTTGTGTCATCCGCAAACTTTATTTGCACATTCCCACTTTTTCTGCCAAGGTCAGTAATAAAAAGGTTAAATAAGATGGGTCCCAAAACCGATCCCTGAGGAACCTCCTTCCAGCCTGACAGTTCATCTTTCAGTACGACCCATTGTAGTCTCCCCTTTAACCAGTTCCTTATCCATCTTTCAGTTTTCATATTGATCCCCATCTTTTCCAATGTAATTAATAATTCCCCATGTACCTGAGGTTTGGCTGGAGGGTTAAACCCTAACAAGCCACATTATCTGCCCAGCAGGGGGAGATTACAGACAATAACAGAGGTAGAGGTCAACTGAGGTGCAGATATGTGATCAGATGCTTGGGAGATGTAAGAATTTCATTAAAAGGATCAGCAATAAAGGTTCACCCTTGCTCCTCTCTGTTGGAAGAGAACGTATTTGTAGCTATTTGTATTTGTATGTGTAGAGGCTGGTAGGAGCAGTGTGCTGGGAGAAAAGCTGAGCCCTGATTAGGGAGTGGGGCTTCTCTGACTAAGGGTTCTATAAAGGTAGCCAGCCAGTTAGGCAGCGGCACAGACCGCTGCAGTGGCACAGGAGTCAGCAAACAGAGCTGTAAACAGAGGAGTTTGCAAGGGGAGTTTGGGGGGAAGACTAAGAGGCAGGCAGAGGAATATACAGGCTAGTGAAAGGAATGTGTGGTGTTCTGGCAGTGTTTTGTTGGGGTTTTCTTTTGGTTTATGTTTCCCGGATTTACAGAATTGAGGTGGGAAGCCTATGACAGATACAGAGGCAGCAGTGGGAGTGACCTAAGCAATGGAAGACACAATGAAGATGACTGGATGTGGAAGCTGCGGCCATGTACATGATCCTGGAGAGGTACCTGAAAAGAGTTTCGTCTGCATGAAGTGCCGTTTGATAGAGCTGATGGAAGAAAAGATCTGAGGATTGGAGATGCAGGTGGAAATTCTGGCTAAGTTTAGAAGGGGGTTTGAGCAGATGATGGAGCAAAGACATGAAGAGTCTGAAGGGAAAAGCTCAGACTTGCAGATGGAAGCAGGACCAAAGAACTCTGAGGGGAGACTGCTGGGTGAGGACAGTGGAAGCATGTGACTAAGAGAACCAGGCAGAGGAAAAGATGGGCTAGGGAAGGAGAAAAAAAGCTCAGGAACAAGTTTGCAGAGTTGGAAAATGAAGAAGGGGCACAGCAGGTGCTCACTGAAGGTGAGAGGGCAAGGAAGAAGAGAAGAGCAGCTAGTCCTATAGGAAGAGGGAAAGAGTCAATGGAGACAACACCAAATATGAGCCCCAGGAGGATACAGGATGGGTTGTGGAGGATTGCAAGGGACAATAGGAATCAAGAGGACTTGTAGCCAGAGGGAACAGGAGATAGACCGGAGAATCGCACCATCACCAGGAAAAAGTAGGTCTACGTGATTGGGGATTCCTTACTGAGAAGGATAGACAGGCCTGTAACCAGAGCTGATCCAGAAGACAGAAGTGTGTGCTGTCTGCCGGCTGCAAAGATACAGGATGTGGATAGGAGGCTGAAGAGGATCCTAATGCGAGCGGGAAAGAATCCACTGATTGTCCTTCATGTGAGAACAAATGATATGGCTAGATTCTCACTGGAACGCATCAAAGGAGACTATGCCAGGCTGGGGAAGATGCTTAAGGAAATCGAGGCTCAGGTGATCTTCAGTGGGATTCTGCCTATTCCTAGAGAAGGGCGACAAAAGTGTGACAAGATTATGATGATCAATAGATGGCTCAGGCAGTAGTGCTATAAGGAGGGCTTTGGGATGTATGGCCACTGGGAAGCATTCACGGACAGAGGACTGTTTTCTTGGGATGGACTTCACCTGAGTAGGGAGAGAAATAGACTTCTAGGATGTTGAGACTGGCACAACTGATTAAGAGAGCTTTAAACTAGGCATTGCAGGGAGATGGCTGAGAGATGTCCAGGTAATCTCCACGCCGGATTTTAAGACTGAGAGGGAAGAAAACGAAGTAAGAAAGGATACAGCTGTAAGTAGAAGAATGGACATAAGGAGGAAGAATACTGTATATACCAGTCAAATAGGTGATACTGGCAGTAGAACATCTGGGCCAAATTGGGTAAAGAATGTGAGCGAAGCCAAACATAAAAATTAAGATGTTTGTACACCTATATGAGGAGCCCAGGCAACAAAATGGAGGACCTAGAGTTACTGGCGCAGGAAGTGAAACCAGATATTATAGGGATAACAGAAACACGGTGGAATAGTAGTCATGACTGGAGTACAGGTATTGAAGGCTATGTGCTGTTTAGGAAAGACAGCCCTAAAGGCAAATGCTGGCAGTAGCCATTAGGGTATAACAATGATTGAGGTAGACTGTAAAGAAATAAGCAAGCGGATGGAATGGGATAAGACAGAGTCTGTCTGGGCAAAAAATCACATGAGGAGTAAGAAGCTACAATAGAGACCTCCCCGGGCGAATAGTGCTGAGTGTTGCTACCAGGACCAACCGGGGATCTAGCCTGGAAGTATAGGTAAATTAAAGGGAGCGGGGGGAAAAAAAAAAGAGACCTACAACCCGTAAATAAAAACCTCTTTATAATGAGTTTGAATGAAGTAAAAAATAATAATGGAAATTGCTTGTGATCGTCGGGGCGAACTATTAACTCCCAGATATAAAGACACTGAGGAGCGGACAAGTGCTGAGATAATAATAAATGGGCTACACGATTTTCTGAGAATAGTGCAGTAGCGGAGAACTCCCTGCACCAATCACCAGCACCTCTCATGACTGAACAAACAAGAAAAGAGGCCATGCATTTTAGGCAGATTTGTTTGTATGAGTATGTAACCTCATAAGAAGAAATCGTTGTAGGGGACAACATTTGCGTTCAATGTGATTCATGAGCTAATTCCAGTATTAAACTAAATGGAAGGATAAACAAAAATAGATCTTTGACTATGCTTTTGATTTTAAAAAGTCCTAACCTTTGAAAAAAATAACACGGGGAAATTCGTAGCGCAAGGTAACTAGCGGATGTTAACCTGAACCGAACTTGATGGATCTAAAGCAGAGGAGCCTGGAATACTTCTCCTCGAGTCAGAGGAGTTGCAGAAACTATTAGAAGCCTGCATCACCAAGAAAGGGGAGAAAGAACTTCTCCGGCAGGTTACATGTGGCACAATAGACCAAAGCTGATGAGCAAAGATCTCAAAAGGTGGATAAGAAAAACAGCAGAAAGCCTACAAGGAGTGGAAGATCGGATGCATCAAGCAATGAAAGCTCTCTTATTTGAAGCGTCAGAACGATGTAGACGACTACGAAAGTGAGAAAGGCCAAAAAGCGCAACGGAAAGTGGCACCTTGCACCGGAATTAAAACTACTCGTTAAAGAGTTCTCCTAGCCAATATAAAATAAAGAAAAAAACCATAAGAAAGAAGAAAGTGGGACGCCTAAATACTGAGGATGGACAGATAGGCCAAAGGTTAAGGATGAATCTGACAGCATCTTAGGCTCCAATGATCTCAAACCCGAAGGGTAGGCCAACGTGGTCGCACGGGTGCGAAATGGCGGTCCCACTGCAGAGAGCGCACACCTGATTACCAAGATAGCCACATCAAACACGCCAGGGTCCGCTGGCCAACACAAGCAATAAGAGGTGGGACTCTGCCTTTATAATTAATTGTTAAATGAGAGCTTACAACATACCAATTATTAGAATCAACCTTATCTATTACATTACAAATACCAACACAGTTTAGTATTAGTATCTACATATAATACATTAGAGCTTATCATGCGACTAAGAGAACCCTTCTACCTAAACAATGTTTTAAATGTATAACTCAGCACGGCGGCCAACGACAACCTCGGTTAAAATCGGAGAAATTGAAATAAACAACAGCAACTTGGCACACCACTTCTGAAAGTTTGCCGATCCCCTTATCTAAAAAATAACTTTGCCTCAGTCTTTAATGAGGCTAATGAGGAGCTTAGGATAATATGGACAAATGGGAATGAGGATATGGAGGTAGATATTACCACCTCTGAAGGTAGAAGCCAAACTCGAACAGCTTAATGGACTAAACAGGCGGGGCCGCTCCATAATCTCTCATCCAAGAATATTAAAGGAACTGCCAATGAAATTGCAGAGCCCATTAGCAAGAATTTTTTAATGAATCTGGTGAACTCAGGGGTTGTACCGTATCACTGGAGAATTTGCTAACATAGTTCCTATTTTTAAGAAGGGGGAAAAGGGTGATCTGGGTAACTACAGGCCTGTTAGTTTGACATCTGTTAGTACGCAAGGTCTTGGAAAAATATTTGAAGGAGAAAGTAGTTTAAGGACATTAGATCAATGGTAATGGGACAAAATACAACATGTTATTACAAAAGGTAGATCATGCCAAACCAACCTGATCTCCTCTTTGAGACACTAACAGATTTTTTAGACCAAGGAAATGCAGTGGATCTACTTTACCTTGATTTCAGTAAGGCATTTGATACGGTTCCACATGGGAAATTATTAGCTAAATTGGAAAAGATGAGGATCAATATGAAAATTGAAAGGTGGATAAGAACTGGTTAAAGGGGGGACTACAATGGGTCGGACTGAAAGGTGAACTGTCAGGCTGGAGGAGGAGGTTACTAGTAGAGTTTCTCAGAGTCGGTTTGGGACCCATCTTATTTAACCTTTTATTACTGACCTTGGCAGAAAAAGTAGAAACGTGCTATAAAGTTTGCGGGATTGACACAACGCTGGAGGTATTGCCAATACAGAGAAGGACCGGGATATCCTACAGGAAGCTCTGGATGACCTTCTAAACTAGAGTAATAGTAATAGGATGAAATTTAATAGTGAAAAGTGCAAGGTCATGCATTTAGGGATTAATAACAAGAATTTTTTTATAAGCTTGGGGCCACATTCAAGAACTGAGGATTGGAAAGACCAAGTACACCAGAGGCAGGAGTGAAGACCCTCGGAGTATTGGTTGATCACAGGATGACTATGAGCCGCCAATGTGATATGGCTGTGAAAAAAGCTAATGCACTCTTGGAATGCATCAGGTGAGGTATTTCCAGTAAAGATAAGGAGGTGTTAGTACTGTTATACAAGGCACTGGTGAGAACTCATCTGGAATATTGTGTGCAGTTCTGGTCTCCCATGTTTAAGAAGAATGAATTCAAACTGGAACAGGTACAGAGAAGGACCACTAGAATGATTTGAGGAATGGAAAACCTGTCTTATGAAAGGAGACTCAAAGAGTTGGCATGTTTAGCCTAACCAAAAAAGGCTGAGGGGAGATATGATTGCTCTCTATAAATATATCAGAGGAATAAATACCGGGGAGGGAGAGGAATTATTTAAGCTCAGTAGCAATGTGGACACAAGAACAATAACTCGGACATAGGTTAGGGGTTTGTTATAGAAGTGAATGGGTAGGGTTCTGTGGCCTGCTTTGTGCAGGAGGTCAGACTAGATGATCATATTGGTCCCTTCTGACCTATGAGTCTATAAACTGGTCATCAGGAAGTTTAGACTTGAAATTAGATGAAGGTTTCTAACCATCAGAGGAGTTAAGTTCTGGAAGAGCCTTCCAAGGGGAATAGTGGGGGCAAAAGACATATCTGGCTTCAAGACTAAGCTTGATAAGTTTATGGAAGGAATGGTATGATGGTATAGCCTAATTTTGGCAATTAACTGGTCTTTGACTATCAGTGGTAAATATGCCCAACAGTCTGTGATGGGATGTTAGATGAGGTGGGATCTGAGTTACTACAGAGAATTCTTTCCTGGGTGTCTGGCTGGTGAGTCTTGCCTACGTGCTCAGGTTAAGCTGATCGCCATATTTGGAGTCGGGAAGGAATTTTCCTCCAGGGCAGATTGGCAGAGGCCCTGGGAGGTTTTCGCCTTCCTCTGCAGCATGGGGCATGAGTCACTTGCTGGTGGATTCTCTGCACCTTGAAGTATTTTAACCATGATTTGAGGACTTCAATAGCTCAGACGTAGGTTAGGGATTCGATACAGGAGTGGGTGGGTGAAATTCTGTGGCCTGTGTTGTGCAGAGGTCAGATTAGATGATCATAATGGTTCCTTCTGACCTTGAAGTCTATGATTCTATTATTAAAGTCTATGATATTGTGATGGAACAGCAGTCTGGTGTATGCCTTCTGTCTTGGAAGGGAGCTTATTGTACTTAAGTTATTTCCACCCTTACAGAGATTTTCTTGTTAAATTCTGACATTATTTGATAAGATTCAACTGCTGTTTTCCTTAAGGTAACTCCATTGACTTCAGTGTTTCGCATGCATGTTCATTGGAGAAGCAGTTCAAGTAATTTTTCTGTAGTTTTGGGCTCAGAAAAACAGAAAGTGGAGAGAAACAGTGACGTACTGGTGTAACCAAAATCAAGTTCCACAGACTTCAATAGGGCATTGTGATGGGTTGGGTCACAGAATCCTCTTTGGGAACAGCCATCTGATGTGTCGAGACTAACTCTGAGCCCATTTTCCCTGGCAGCTTCAGGCTTCAGCGCCCTGCGCTCGTTTGAGCTAGACACGCTAGCCTGCTACAGACACAGACCCAGGTCTGAACCACATTCCCCAAGAGCTGCAAGCTTAACTGAAAACAGCTTAAGAAGTGCTCCTGTCTCCAACACTCAGATACCCAGCTCCCAATGGTGTTGAAACCTCAAATAAATCTGTTTTACTCTGTATAAAGCTCCAGGTTAAAGATGGATTCCAGTTCAGGTGACGTGATCACATGTCACTGTAAGACTCCAAACCCTCATTCCTCCCAACCTGACTCACAGGAAGGCCTGCAAGGAAACAGAGCCATCCATACTCAATTGTCCTGGTTAATGAGAGCCCTCAAGATTCCAAACCACCATTAATGGCCCACACTTTGCACAACTACAATAGGACCTCAGAGTTATATTTCATATTTCTAGTTTCAGATATAAGTGTGATGCATTTATACAAAGAGGATGACCGCACTCAGTAGATTATAAGCTTTGTAATGATACCTTACAAGAGACCTTTTGCATGAAGCATCTTCCAGTTACATTATATTCACAGTCATTAGCATATTTTCATAAAATCATATAGACCACAGGCATAATCCTACTTACTCCAGCACTGAAATTTGTTCCAAATTCAGTATCAATTAAAGTGGTATGTCTTCAATGGGGAGATTACCTCCTATGCTTTCAGGATGGATTGTCATTTAATATATCTACATCCTCTCTAATTTCTATCATCCTATAGGAATCAAGCAGTTTTGTTAAAGGCTGGGATATTTTAGCTTTATGTAGTCACTTATTTATTAAGCACAGAGCTTGCTCAGCCCCATACAAAACACAAGCATTAAGACAAAGACTAAATACCTTAAGATCCTTTGGTGGAAGGCAAAAAAATGAAAAATAAAAATAAAAATTGAGTGACTGTGCACATGGAGGGACTCTCTAAGTCTTGCTCCAAACGACTCATAGTGGCATGAATTTTCAAATGACCTGTTAGTATTAGTAACAGGTAACTTCACACAAGCATCATTAATGTCATTTTCTGGAATGAAGAGAGAAGATTGGGTATACATACAACATAACTTTTTATGCCCTATTTACATTTTAAAAAATTGAGTGTAAAAATGACACCTTAAGCAGTATAACCATCTGGTTTTGAGGCAGATCTGCATGAATTTAGCCAATACAGCTATGGCAAAATGAGCCAGTTTTTCTTCGTGTTCCTGTAGCATCATCATCAGAACTGTTTAAGTGCTGATATCTTTGTCCCTATGACTAGTGATGGTGGATGAGATGGACAGAAACCAGCTTGACTCTTGGAGCCCAGGCTGAGTTTGGGGTGTCAGTTAGACATGTTCTTTTTTTACTTGTAAATGGAGCATATGTGTGCCCCGATGCTTCAGTCACATCTGTATGGTTTGACCCTTGGGTCTGCAAGGATCTGAATGCAGCATTGAGGCATTACAGTGGAAGCAGTGTGGGAGAGCAGCATATTTGTTGTCACCTTGGATAGGCTAACACAACAGAAATAAGTCAAGTGTACATAATTTGAGTTAACTTCTCTGAAGAGGCACCATTTTTTGTAAACGTGCTTAGATTTTAAACGGTCAAAAGATTAGGCAAGGCTGCTAAAAGAAGAAAACACACCGTCCCTTCTGTTGTTGTGCAGGTGGAGGGAGAGAGGATGGTGGCAGTAGTAATGTAAATAAACCATCAGTACAGTAGGAGCAAGAAAGCTTTGTTACACAGGGCAGAGAACTCCCCTGTTCCTCTAACCACTTTATTTACTGGTAGAATTTCAAGAGGTTTTTCTAAAGTGATGTAGGATTCAAGACCTGTGATTAAAGCAAAAGCTGTTTAAGGAATTTACAGTGTTCATCTCAGTACAGGTCTCAAGTCCCCTTTCACCAGTAGAACCTCACCCCAGTCCTCGTACCAGTTCCTAATCCCCTGCATCCATCAGACTTCATACACCCTCCCACCCCATACACATAATCTCCCTAATGTCCCTCCCAATCCCCCAATACCCATACAGGTGCCAAATATCCCCCATACCCACACTGGTTCTTAACCCATGCAGCAGAGTCCCTCCTTCCCGTAAGCATAAAGTTCCCTAATCCCCCTACCAACCCCCCATTCCCATTCGGGTCCCTAATTCCCAGTCCCCACATACTGGTTCTGTAATTCCCCCAAGCAGATGTTCCCCTCATGCCCTCGGTCCTCCAATCCCTGCCTTGAGCAGACCACCCCAGTGGTACCTGAGCCCTCCCATGCAGGGCCGCCCAGCGGGTTCAGGGCGCTGCCTGGGGCAAAGCGGGGGCGGTCCGCGTCTTCGGCACCACTGAAGGGCCCCCGCCGCCGAAGACCCGGACCCGCCGCCGGGGCAAACTGCCCACTTGCCCCCCAGCCCCTGGCGGCCCTGCTCCCGCGGCCATACAGATAACAACTCCCCCTGCCCCTAGCAACCCCGCGCCCCAGCAGACCCCGCCCCCTGGCCCTAGCAACCGCCGCCCCCTATCAGATCCCGCCCCCCGTGCTGATCCCACCAATTAACACTCAGCCCCCCCTTTTCTCCCGCCCCGCAGCTGTTTGGGCGGCGCGCGAGGCAGGCGCAGGCTGAGGGGAAGCAGCAGGAGGAACAGCCGTTGCGGTGCCGCCATGGAGCTGGGGCGGGTGCCGCTGGTCTTCTCCCGCCTGCCCATGTTCCCCTTCTTCGACGCGGCCCATTACCTGGCCTCCGTCATGGCGCTGAAGGAGCAGCGGGGTGAGCTCGCCCCCCACCCCTCCCCTAGGCCCGGACCCCTGCAACTGCCGCTTCCATCCCCCGGAGAGCCCGGCGCCTTCCCCCCGTGCCCTCCCCAGCCAGGAGCCCTGGTTCTTGGGCTGCCCTGACCCACCCTCAGGCGGGAGCCCCCCGGGAACCCGGGTGTCCCAGCAGGGCCGGGGGAGGGACACTCGCCCGTCCGGTGGAGACCCCGGCAGCCGCGGGTGGTGGGTAAAGTATATGGTCACCCCCCCATCTGTCTCTGGTAATGCCGGTGGGCTGTACCTGGGGCGGCATGCAGGCCCCCTACCCAGCCTCCCCCTCCCCCCGACCTTCCCTGTCCTGGGTGCATCTCCCCGACACCCTCCCATCTCCCCGCGGAACTCTGGAGCCCTCCCTGCCCCTAACATGCACTTGTGCTGAAACACGGCTGAGTCTGTCAGAGCGGGAGGGAGGATGTCTAAGGAATTAAACATCGGCCACAGCCTCTTGGCACCTGTGACCTGCGTAGGCTTGGAAGGGTTAATTTGTGTCTGTAAATGGCGGTGAACACCCATTGCGGCGTACACAGGCAAACTGACGAAAACAATATTTCCATCTCTGAAAAACGAAGTGCTGCTTGAGAACCACAGTGTGATTTAAGGGGATTTACTGGGTGTGTTTTGACGTGTTATGTTGGCAATTTAAGCTTTAACTTTGTGAATCACAGCATCTGCGGTTAAATAATTCAGACCCCTTCCCCCCATAACTTGTCCCTGTTGTGGAAATTTAAATAGATAAAATGGGAACAATGTTTAAACCCATAATGTTGCACAACTGAAAATTTACATCAGTTAACGCTGAAAAAATGCTTAAGAATAAACAGCTAATTTTTCTGTTGAAATTTTATTTAAAAAAATTGAGTTCTGCCAAGCCTGTATGTATCAGGCCATGGATAGGAAATGGAAACTGGTGTTCTTGGCAGTTAAATGTGTGCATGGGGCACAGATGTAAATGGTGGGTTCGACATGGCTGTGAAGATTTCCGTCCCCCCACCTCTAGGTATGCTCTACTTCCTGCAGGAAATACTGCAGGGAAGTTCCATGACTTCTGTTATTCAGGAGGTTTGATTACATAATCACAGTGGACCCTTCTGGCTTTATAATCAGTGAATTGTATGCATTTAAAATTGCCACTGATTTCAGCCCCAGAAATTGAATCTCTGTGCATGTGGAGGGTCTGAATCTGTTGCCTAATGTACCTTTTACTGCTCCTCCAAACCTCTTCGATGCCAGCACTGGGGGAATGATACATAAGCTCTGTTGGTGAGTGAGGTTGTGAATATTTGCAGGTGGTAGGGAATAGGTAATATTAAGCAGGGTTAGATAATATAATGGTAAACAATCTTGACCCTTGTCTACGCTATAGCTTCTATTATTGCTACAAACTTTGAAAAACGATGTTCCCTTTTTTGCTATTGTCACTGCAGACACAAGAGATCTTAAAGAACTTGTGTTCATTTTCAGAGGAATTGAGGCTTGCTCTGGTGGCCTTAGATAACCATTCCTATTTATGCATGTTCTGTGCATCAGCTGGTTGCTGCTGTCCACCCCAGAGGTAGCTGCACTTCAGTTGTAGTACATACAGTTTGCAAAATAATTAGGGATGAATGGTGTTAGAACTGTAAAATTATTCTGAAAAAGTTACGTTGTTACACTTTTCTAAAATGTTCTGAACTTCAGAACATGATATTATTGCAACTGATCATGATAACTTGAAACTTCAGTTCTCTTATATCTATATTCCTGAAGCTTTAGTTTTTTCATGTCTATTCCAATACAATTTTCAAGTGGTGTATGTCCTGACTAACTTAGTGGCAAATTATTGGAAAACTTTCTGTAAAAAAGCTTTGAAATGAGTGTCCCCAAGCAGGGAGTCTCTAATGTTATATATGGATTTGTAGGGATATCTCTCCTTATTGACTTTATATTTATACAGTTCAAGTCAGGTGATTGTGCTCTTGCTGCTATTCTTTTACATAATACACAAAATTATACACATCCTTTTATTTAGTGCTTTTTGACAATTTTGAAATATACAACAGTGAAGGACCCCTTCATTAATCAGCGTATTGACGACAAATAGCAATAAATCAGCAACAAAAGCCACATAGTTATGATCTCCTACCAATGCCATGCTCTCCCATTTTTCTCAAGCTAGGGAAAATAAATTGACACATCATCCAGTAACTTGCTGGTTGAAAGCCTTGCTATTGGTGCTTGATTTTTTTTTTTTTTTTTGTGCATGGCTTTGGACAGAAGGGATGAGTGGTTCAAATTCCTTGGAAATTCAAAACATGGCATTTTTGAGGGATTGAACAAAAATGGGCCCAGAAACTCTCCACAGTCAACATGATGCTCAGGGTATGGCTACGCTTGCAGCTGTACAGCACTAGGAGTTAAACCTGTCTTCGTACAGCTGAGTAGGGAAAGCGCTGCAGTCTGTCCACACTGACAGCTACCAGCGCACTGTCATGGCCACATTTGCATCATCTGCAGCGGCACTGGGAGCAGTGCATTATGGGCAGCTATCCCAGCGTTCAAGTGGCTGCAATGTGCTTTTCAAAAGGAGGGGGTGGAGTGTGAGAGAGAGCATTGGGGAGAGAGCGAGTGGATTTTTGGAGCCGACACTGTCAGCACGCTGCCTTGCAAGTTCCGACCCCCTCCCTCACCCCTCTCTCAGCAGCTGTTTTTTTTTCCTCACAAACCAGATAAGCAGTTGCTCCGAAAAAGACACCCCTTCCTGCTGCGCTGCTTCTCTCCTCAAGCCCCCTCCCTCCCCCTCTCTTCAAGCAAACACTAGCTGTGGGTGTTCCAAAGGGAGCCCCGCTGCCTCTGCTCATTCACAGCTAACAGTAGCTGTGTTCGTTTTTTTGATAAGCAGCTCTGGGAGCCGGAGTTCACAACAAAACAAAGAGCGGGACCTTCACTTAAAAGGATTATGGGAAGCTTCCGGAGGTCAGTCACAGCGTACTAAGATTACTCCCTATTTACACTGATGCCCCAGCGTTGCAGCAGCAGCGCTATACTCTTTATTCCTCTCGGGGAGGTGGAGTACAAGCAGTGCTGTAGCCACGGAGATACAGCGCTGTATGTGCCTTGCCAGTGTGGACGGGGAGTGAGTTACAGCACTATAAAGCCACCAACAGCGCTGTAACTCTCAAGGGTAGCCAAGGCCTCAGGCATGTATAAGCTAATTCAACTGTTATAAGAGTAAATCCTTCCCTGCTATGGAAAGCTGTGTTGTAGCATTTCCAACATTTTTCTTCTGAATAGGTGTTGAGGCAGTATCTGGAAAGTCTGTGTTGGGGTGCAAGCTCTGTGGGGCTGCTTGTGCACTATGGATTTGGGGCTATCAGCTAGCCTTCACCTCTCATAGAGTTGGGTTAAGTCTTGTATAGGTTAATCCAGCCTTGAGACTGGAATAGCTACTTTAGAGTGACTTAACTCTTTCTATAAAAGAGTAACTGCTCCAGAGTAACTTCTCTATATTTGGGTCTTTGGCAGTTCATGAATGTTTTATCAGACATATACAGATTTAGGAAGACCATTGCTTTACTCTGTTTACTTCATGTTCTGAAGGCTATTTGCTACCTGAAGGACTAGGCACTTTATTTTTGTTTAAATGAAAGCTTACTTTAATAACTGAGTAAATTCACGGAGAAGTTTTACTGTTTGCCATTGGCAAATGGATTTGTCAAGGCTTGCTTATTACTAACATGGTGTCCAACAGTATTTGAAATTGCTCTAATGTCATGATCTAAGTAAAATAACTGAAAATCTAAAGACTATAAATATATACAGTGTCAGTTATTTGCATAATATCAAAGTATGGTAGGCCGATATATTAAAAATACCTAAACCACACATTTCTGTCTTCCACGGATACTAATCTATGCTGATTACTCTAATGGTAATGTTAATAGAAGCTTGTTTTTTTCTCCTTTTTTTTAAAACCTTTTGCTTCTCCTAATGGATTGTAATATCTCTTCGTGAACCAGTTGTGGTAGTAAATTCCCTACTGTAAAAGTGATTGTGATGTCACAAATATTGGCTTATGACATTATTGAATGAACAAGCAGATTAAAAATGAGAAATCTATATATAGATAGTGGAGAAGATGTTGCATTATTTTCAAGTTCCAAATTCCTCTCAGCTTCAGAATTGGGTCCAAATTGGAGATGAACATTAGTGAAAAAAGGACATTCCCCCCTTCCCCCCCCCCGGCCCGTGGTACATCTTCAGTGTGGCTTTAGTAAAATGTTGCATTTTAGAAAGTTCCCTAGCTCTGGCTAGAGCTGGACAAATAATTAATAAAGATAAAATATGTCAAATGAGTAGTTCTGTTTTGACAGGGTTGAACAGAGCTTGATTTAAAAAAAAAAATATTTAGAACTGCTGGCCAAATTTCAGTGAATAAATCTGTTACTCATTTACAAGCAGTTCATTGTGGCTATTTGATATTGAAAGTTTAAGCTATTGAGTATATTGGGTACTTTGGTCTTATGGTATATTTTTGTTCTCTGATTGTAATTTTTTGTCTGACTTGCTTTTCTTTTGCATGCTTCACTTTAGTATCTGTGCATCTCACAAACATTAATAAAATGCCCACGTTTTTACAGATAGATGATCTGATTCAGTGATTAAAGATTGTTGCAAGGTCATAGAGGAAGTATGTGGAAGAGCCAGAAATAGAGCCCCGATCTCCTGTGTCCTCAGTCCACTACTTTAAATATAGCAAGATCATCATTCCCATTTTAGAATCAGGTTTCTGGTATGAACAGTTATGTATATGTATTCAAAATTTATTTTCATTTGCTTAATTTTTTTTGTTGCTTCTATACATACTCCATCAACAAACAGAAATGCTGTAAATGACCATAGAATCAGTTTGAGCAGACACTGAATTCACTTAAATTTGTTTTTGTAATATTTATCTCGGTTTAAGTATAGCTCATTTTCTAACTTGAGCATGGAATTAAATATTTTTTTTGTAGGGGAAGGGGTGTTGAGGCTACAACTCCCCCCCAAAAAGAAAAGAAAAAAGAATAACATAAATATTGGAGTTGCGAATGGGCCAAAATCATTCCAGCTGTAACTCAGTCAGTAGACTTGCTGTATAGGTGGTGTCTCATTGTGTCAGAGCATAGTCAGTCAGCAGCCTACATTTAGTATCACATTTTATTACATTGAGGTTTTTCTGCATTCTTTTTAGAAAAGGACTTTCCTTTTCTGAAATGCTTCCTTTGTTTTCATAACTTAAACTTTGGACCATATATCATATATAGGACTCCAAATTTTATTCTTTTCTAACTACTCTGTAGGGATAGTTTGTGGGAATTGTATCTTTTTTTTTAGTAATGTTATGGTCCCCTGTTAAAGTATGAGGTTTTTTAAGAGGGAGGAAAAAACTTTATTTACTATACACTTTGTGACATAAGAAACATTTTCTATAAATTCTGAAGGGAAATTTAGTTTTCATGAGTGAGGTACTGGTGCCACTTGTTTAATGTAGAGGTTTTATTTGTAGGCTTCTCCACATAAGCTGTTTCTTTTGTTAGGAGAATTATAGAATCCTTGGCATAGGGTTTTGATAAGTGAATCTGATTCTGTTTTTTTTTTTAGTGCTAAGTTGTTGTTAGTTTCCATATCAGTAACAATATATTACTAAGTAATCTTGAATAGTGTTTAAAAGCATTTTATTTTAAAAGGGCTTTTTATTTCACCCTTTAGATGAATAACCAAGACAAGCATGGTGTGTGATTAATATTAATCATTTATTTTGTAGGTTGGAGGAGGACAGTGAGGAAAAAATGACAGAGGAGAGCATTAAAAAGCAGGACTTTGTCACGCTTTTTTCAAGAATAGTTATTTAATGACAAACAATTTTTAAAAACCAACTCGGCAACAGCCACTGCTTTTGAAACCTTAACTTCACCCCAAACGACGGCATTTGCAGACTAGCTGGCTTTGCTCAAATCACATTCTGCATAATTTCATGATGCCCCATTAGTGTTAAAGGGTGCTTCATGGGACAAACATAAATGACAGTTTGTTTGTAAGTGAATGACCTACTTGAAATTGAATTTCTGTGTTTTTGAACGGTTTTATTCTACCCATAATGTTGTTAGCAATAGTAATACTAGAGGACAGTTAAAATAGAAAAGCAATGAAGCAACAAGCTTTCTAGCTATGTCAACACTATAGCAAGAAAACAGTGATTGAATTGCAAAACACCAGTGTCTTGAGCCCAGAGACTTCTAATGATGCCTTAGCATAATCTTTGCTAGGCTACCTTATAGTTTTGATTTGTTTGTGATACTTAAACTAACTTTTTATTGCTTAGTGCAGGAGATTCCCAAACTTTGATCTCTGCTGGCTTTTGGAGAGCAGGCTGGTCATGTGGTGATATTTAGTTTCCCGCTGTTTTTCTGTCATCAAAAATTGCTAAGAAGAGCCTGGAAGTATGAAAAAGCGGGTGGAAACAAGGAAGAAGCATTCAGCTTATCTACATCTACTAGAGACTGCTGCTGTGGATGAGGAAGACTAAATAGGAGCCATCCTTAGGCCTGGTCTGCACTACACGGTTAGGTGGATGTAAGCTGCCTTGTGTTCACTTAGCTGTACAAGTGTCTTCACTTAAATTTGACTCCCGCCAATGTAAGTGCCTCTCTATGCCAATTTAGTGACACCACCGATCTGAGTGGTGAAGAGTCATGGTTGATGTAATTAGGTTGATGCAGTGTCATTGTAGACACATTGCTGCTTACATTGACTGACTGTTACTGGCCTTCAGGAGCCATTCCACAATGCCCCACACTGACAATATAATCAATACAAGCAGTCCTGGTGAGGATGTGCAGTGCTGACGCAAGAAGCCAAGTGTGTGTGCACACAAGTGATTTAGTAACTGCGTTGGCCGTAGGTTAACATAATTTGGTAGAACTGCCCTACCAGGCTCAGCCACAGAGCGTACCAGGTCAACATGATGGAACTGTACTGTGACAGGGAGAGGAGGCTGGTACTGGCCATGTGTGGCCAATGGGAGAAGGGGGAAGAGCTGGCCCCTTGCTGGAATCAATTCCCCTCTGACCAGCTAACCCCTGCCCAGCAGGCAGAGATAAGAGAGATGCTGTTTTCCAGCTGGCTTGGGCTCACTTAGAGCTGGAGCTGTCCACTGGGGGGAGCCAGCCCTCCCATCAGGTGTGCCCCATTCAGAGTACAGTAACTGGGAACACAGCCCAGGCCCTGGAGGGAGAGGTCAGAGACATGCTAGAGTTAGGGGGGATCCAGCCAGGGGTGTCTCCTATGGTGCTGGACCCCAGGAAAAAGGGGTTGATTGGATTCTGTTTGGCCTATTGGAAGTTCAGTGCCATCACCATGTCTGGTGCCTGCCCATACCTGGGCCTGATGAGATCCTGGACAAGTTGCGGGGGACTTGGTACCCCATGACCAGGGATGTCACCAAAGGCTACTGGCAGGGGCCTTTGGATCCAGATGCCAGGTTGAAGCTGGTTTTTGTCACCCCTTTGGGGCTGTACAAGTCTCTGGTCCTACCTTTCAGGCTCAAGGATGTGCTGGTCACCTACCAGCGCCAGGTGGATCAGTTACTGAGGGGGATGGAGAATTTTACCTTACTGTACTTTGATATTTGTGCTATTAGCCAGACCTGGGAGGACCATGTGTGCCAGGTGAAGAGGAAGCGGAGTCACCTCCTGGATGCAGGGCTGACTGTAAAAGGTGGGACGTGCAAGGCGGAGATGGCAGAGGTGTCGTATCTGGGCCACAAAGTGGGGAGTGGCTGCCTAAAGCCAGAGCTGGCCAAGGTGGGGGCGATCAGAGACTGATCTGCTCCCCAGACTAAGAAACAGGCCCAGGCCTTTATTGAGATGGTGAGGCACTTCCGGAAGTTTTTGCCCCACTTTAGCTCTATGTCAGCTCCTGTCACTGAGCTATGCAAGAAGGCTAAGCCAGGCAAGCTGGTATGGACTGGGCAGTGCCAGAGAGTTCTCTGCATGCTGAAGGAGTTCTCTGCATGCTGATGATCAAGGGCCTGGTGCTGGGAAACCCTGACTCTGACAAGCCCTTTATGGTGTTCACCAATGCCCCAGACACAGGGCTGGGTGCGGTGGTGAGGCAGGCCAATGCAAAGGGGGAGAAACACCCCCCATCATGTACCTGAGCAGGAAGCTGTTGCCCTGGGAACAGGGCTATGCAGCCATAGAGAGAGAGTGCCTGACCAGGGAGAGGGCTCTTAAAAGGCTGCAGCTGGATCTGTTTGGGTGGCATTTCACAGTGTATCCAGACCACTCGCCGTGCTGTGGCTGCACCAGATGAGAGGGGCAAATGCCAAACTCCTGAGGTGGAGTCTGGCCTTCCAGGATTATGGGATGGAGGTGGCCCACATTAAGGGGAGTGCAAATGTTATAGCTGATGCTTTGTCCCAGAGAGGGAGGCCTGAACTTCCCCAGGTCACTGGCCAAAGTGACCTTGCTCAGTTCAGTCTCAAAGGCGGGCGAGATGTGACGTAGTATGGATTTTCCCTTGTTATGTTGTATGTGAGTCTTACTGTTTTGCATGAATGCTGTGTGGGCCTCAGTACTGCACCAGTGTCTAGGTGGTGTAAATAAGGGTGCATGACTTCAGGGGGGCTGCCACAGCTGCCTGCACGGATGCTGTGGCCATCCCTTCTTAACCTGAGACCCAGGAGGGGGATGCGACCAGGTGACTCTTGGCAGGGAAGTGAGACAAAGGTTGAAAGAGGAGCAACAGTCAGGACAGGGGCCAGGCAACTGGAAGTCAGTCAGTCTTGGCTGGCTGGGGTGCAGGGGGAGGGCTAGGGCACTGGCTCTGGGCTCTCCTCCCCCCCAAGATGGACTAAGTACAGGCCAATGGGGGCGGCAGGAAGCGGCGTGGGCTGAGGGATGTGCTGGCCACTGCTTCCTGCCACCCTCATTGGCCTGGGGCGGTGAACCGTGGCAAGTGGGAGCCGCGATCGGACAAACCTGCGGACGCGGCAGGTAAACACACTGGTCTGGCCTGCCAGGGTGCTTACCCTGGCAGGCTGCGGGCCAAAGGTTGCTGATCCCTGTATCAAATATTCAATTCAATGAGTTTTTAAAATCATCAAATGTTGGTGTAGACCCGTCTTATAACCCAACCTCCGCTCTTTGATGCATCACTTTTTACCAAAAATATTTGGCTTATGAACAAGTATATATGGTATGTCATGTGGCTTGTCTACACTGGCAACCTTAACATGGTTTGTGTAGTCACAGCACAACGCTGGGGGAGAGCTCTCCCAATGCTCTAAAAAATGAGGGGCGTAGCTCCTAGCGCTGTTCCCAGCGCTGGTGCACTGTCTATACTGGCACATTAGAGCGTTGTAAGTTACGGCGCTCAGGGGGTGTGTTTTTTCACACCTCTGAGCGAGAAAGTTGCAGCACTGTAAAGTGTCAGTGTGGACAAGGCCATGGAGAATGCAGCCAGTTGTCAGAGAAGCATATGGAGGGGGTTGGGAAAGAGGAACAAAAGAGGGTGTGTGATGATTAACTTAAAAAAACAAAAGGAAACCCCAAACAAACACACACAACACTTACTGCATTAGAAAGCTAGAAATACCCTTGTGACAGTGTACCCCATAAGGCTTTATGGGGTGTGTGTGCTTATAAATGTATGTATGATATAACTGGAGTAGAGTTTTGCTCCATATGCCATGTAACACATCTATGTAAAGGTTATGATCTACTGGTTATGTTCATCCTAGCTGTATGCAGGTACCATTTTTGTGTTCAAAGTTATGAACATTGGCTGTATACTTGATTTGTAAGTAACCTTAATTAGAACATTTGGTCACTTCTTGGGAAAAGAATGTGCAAGTTAAGTGCTTCCTGATTGAGCAGTTAACAGACAAAAGAGCTTGCAAGACTCCAGTCCACATAAGAAGTCTACCTGAGTGTGTCTGGATTCTATATAGGGGGAGGGAGGGGTGTCCGCCCAAAAGAGAGAGTCTATTTAAGCCCTTGGGAGACCCCTGCATGTGGTCTTCAGATGGCTAAAGAGAGAGTATCTGTCCCCTTCTTCCCCCCGCATACTTGGAAGAAACTGAAACAAAGGGGTGTGAGTGATTGCTGGACCCAGGCTAAAAGGAGATTAGTCTGTAAAAGGGAGCATTCTGGAACTGGTGAGGATCTTATCTGTATTCAGTTTGATTAGACATAGATTTGCGCATTTTATTTTATTTTGCTTGGTGACTTACTTTGTTCAGTCTGTTACTACTTTGAACCACTTAAATCCTACTTTCTGTATCTAATAAAACCACTTTTTACTTATTAATTAACTCAGAGTATGTATTAATACCTGGGGGAGCAAACAACTGTGCATATCTCTCGATCAGTGTTATAGAAGTGAACAATTTATGAGTTTACTGTAAAACGGATTTATTTGGGTTTAGACCCCATTGGATCTGAGTGTTAAAGACAAGAATACTTCTGTTAGCTGCTTTCAGGTAAACCTGCAGCTTTGGGGCAAGTAATTCAGACCCTGGGTCTTCACTGGAGCAGACGGGTATGTCTGACTCAGCAAGACAGGGTGCTGGGGTCCCGAGCTGGCAGGGAAAGCAGGGGGCAGAAGTAGTCTTGGCCCATCAGGTGGCACCTCCTGGGGGGATTCTGTGATCCAACCCATCACAACCCTCAAATGTTTTCTGCCTTCCTGTTGCTGTTGGAAAACTGAGACTATAAAAGAGTGTGAATTATTTTATTTGGAAAATGCTGTCAGAAATGCACAAAGTAAACAAACTAGAAAAAATAAAAATGTTTATCTAAGCTTTCAGTTATAATATTTGTTTACAGTAACAAATAGCACATAATTTTTTGTCAGAAATGTGATTTATTTTGGTGACACATCCACCACACCCCAAAAACTATTACTACTGCCTACTGCAGGTAGTCTTTCTGTATAGGTTGTTTTTTTTTATTAATCACTTCTATAACTGTGTCTAGGTGCAGGTACAAAATATAAAAAGCAAAAGTTATAAAAATCTAAGACTCAGTATCAGCTGGAAAACTTTCCCTTCCAGCCCAGGAATGAGGAAAGGAGTCTGGCTACTAAACTCTGATCTCTGTTTGTTTGACAGCTTAATGGGTCATATCTTAGATCTTTTAGTACATCTACTATAATGTATCTTCTATATTCACTTGAGTTTGCACCTGGCCCAGACAGTACTGTTGACACCTGGTCCAGTGTCTGATGGAGATTGTTAGCTCTTATCCGTGCCCCTATCTGGATAAAACTGAGGGGATGTTGGAAGCTCTATTGGAAGATATTGCAAGGATTATTTCTGCAGCTATGTTTTGACAGATGCGCCTGCCACTTGTGAAGTGGTGTATTACTGCATCCCCAGGTACTGTTAGATGATCATATGGCAGCAGTGTCCAGGAATGCTTCTTTACTGTCTGCACCTGGCTGGAAAACTCTGTTTTTTTGAATGTGAACTCTGTTATTGTGATACATGCTTTTGTCACTCCAAGACTGGATAAGTCCAATACATTCTGCATAGGGCTGTAACTTTAATCAGTCCGAAACTAAGGCTAGTACAGAATGCAGCAGTCTGCCTATTAAATGCTACTTTCCAGTTGAAGCACATTATACCTGTACTCAGTGATTACATGGGCTACCTTTTGGTTTTCTGATTGCATTTTAAATGTTATGTTTGATCTATATAGCCCTAAATAGCTTGGGAACTTGCTGCTTGAGATACTGGCTTTCTCCTTGTGCCCTGTTGCCACAGTTGTGATTAGTGAAGGTGTGCTAGGTGGATCCTCCTTAATTTAAGAGGTGGAGCATGGTTAAAAGAGATGATGATGTATTCTCTGTGAAGGTCCCTCAGTTCTGTAATAAGTTCCTTTCCTCAAGTTCTAGTGTGAGTGGCATGCTGCAAGGTTAATCTATTTGTACCATTTAATGCAGGGGGAGGGAAATTGTTTTGCTGGAGGTTTAGTCCTGGTGGCTGGCAGAGGGGTAAGCTGCTGTTTAATTTATTTCTGGCTTTGTAATGGGGGGTGGGTGGGGGCAGCAGAGCTCTGGATAGATGCCCCTTTTATTATAGTAGAAATCCAAATAAATATTTAAAAAACAGAAACTACCCCATATTCTGCATGTCTTCCCCTCCTGTATGTGTATTGTCTTTTTATTATATGGGATCTGGATCTAATGACCCTTTTCTACACTTCACATGTGTCATTAAGTGAACCTGATAGTTCACCCAGATCATTATCTCCTTTGTTAACCTTGTCAATTACAATTAAACTTAATTAACTGCAACTTTAATGCCCAAAGCAGTGAGAATAGTATTCAAGATGAACAGATATCCTCTGATTTTGAACCCTAATAATTATTGCAGTATTGTAAAACAAATCATGCAATACATATTAAATCTTTACGGTCTGTATTTTATGTTTAAATTTGAAACTCCAAGATACTAGGTTGTCTGTTCTGTAAAGTTGGCTTTTGTGCTGGAGTTCACAGATATAAGAGCTGACTTGACCGGGTATTTCCTTCTATCTATGGCTTTGTCTACACTTACAGTTTTGCAGCGCTGGCCGTTACAGCTGTGGTCGTACAGCTGTGTACGGCCAGCGCTGCAGTGTGTCCACACTGACAGCGACCAGCACTGCAGTGTGTCCACACTTGCAGTGGTTGCAGCGCTGTTGTGAGTGGTGCATTGTGGGCAGCTATCCCACAGAGCACCTCGTCCCATTTTGTCGCTTCGCTTGGGTTGTGGGAGGGGGACGGAAGGGTGCGGGTCATTCCGCTTCCTGTTCCAAGACCCGTTTGATGCCTGGAATCGACCCCTTGCCTTAGCGGCCCCACCTTGTTTTTTTTTATAAAAAAAACAAACAAAAAAAAAACTTACCCCTGTTCCCCAGGTGCTGGTCTGCTCCATGGTCCCGTTCTTTTGAGGAGGCGCCGGCGGGAGGCGGCATGTCCCCGCTCTCCCAGCTAGAGCTCCAGCCGGGGCAGCGGGCTGTGCGGCGCTTGGCGGGGGCCAGCCATGAGTGGGGCGGTGGGGCTTTGTCCGCTCCGGCCAGGAGAACAGAGTCGCGGAGCTTTGCCGCGCTCCGGCCAGAGACTGCAGCCCCGCGACCCCGTGGAGCTCCGGCAGAGCACGGCAAGCCCCGCTACCCCGGCTGGAGCTCTGCGGCTTGTAAATAGCCCCTGAGCCCTGGGCAGTGAGGGGGGTATTTTAAAGTCCTGGGGCGGCCAGCTGCCTCTGCCACCCCGGGTCTTCAAATAGCCGCTGGGAGCCCCGCCTCCCTCTGCATTCCCCAGCGCTCTGCGGCTATTTAAAAGTCCCCGGAGTAGAGGGAGTTTGGGGGCGACTTAAAGGGCTGGCCGGTCCAGTTGCTCTGCTGCACCCCATGACCTGCCCACACCAGTCCAGCCCCTCTGCCTGCACCAGCTCTTGCAGCCGTGCCACAGCCACCTCTGCCAAACACCCTGTCCTTGTCTCCAGCCAACCCTGCCAAAGCCAGCAGCCCCCACACACTGCTGCCCGCACCGCTCTCACACTCTTGCCCAGCCCGCCCCCGGCCCTGTTGCAGTCAACCCTGCTGCACCCCAGCTGCTGAACCGGCCCGCGCCCACACCCTTGTTCTCAACCAGCCCACATCCCTTGCCCTGCTGCAGCCAGACCCTACCTTCCAGTCAGCCCCTATCTCTCTCTTTTTTAGCCCCATGTCCACTGCTGCCCTGCAGTTTCCAGGGCATTAACCCTGCAGGGAGCAGCTGGAACCAACACATGTGCACACCCCCAGGGAGTGGCGGGGACCCACACATGTGAAACAGCAGTCATTAATAACCAATCAACAGCATATATGATGCAATGTATATAATTTTTATTCATATAGTTATGGAAAGTAAAATAATACATGAAAGAAATGAGAGGCTTTTTTCCCCACTTTTTTTTAAGTCATCCCTGCCGATCTGTGCTTCTCTTGTAGTCAATTCCTTTCTCTTGGCAGCCTTCTCCTTTATCTTGGCAGCCTGTTCCTTTTTCATGGTTTTCCTTATCCCTCGTCTTGCAACTTTTTATTTTCTGACTGGAATACAGCTTCCTAACTGCTTTCACCATCTCTTCTTAGTATTCCTTGTTTTTTCTTAAGCTTTGCTGTCTTCAGAAGTCTGCACTGATGGCAAGCCAGTATTCAAGGTCACTTTTAAAAAAAAAAAGGAGATAAACTGTTAATACAGAGCCTGCATTGCTTTAAAGAGTTTTTGTAGCATCCTTTACACATTCTGAGACATAGCCACAGAGAAGGCCGCAGCTGCAGATACCGATGATGGCGAGTTTCCCACACACGCGGCTCACAGTGAGAAGGGGGCTCGCTACAGTGGCTCCAACACATGGGAAGGGTGGCTGTGGGACGGTTGCTCTCACTTCTGGAAGCCCTCGGCGTTTTCTGTGGCTTGTTGGAAAGCAAATGAGCAGCTACAGGGGTAAATAACACTGAACCCTACACCCACATCTTGCCACAGCAGGCTACTCTCAGAGCCATCTTGCACACACAGTCACCTGGGAAGGGGTGGGCGTTGGCTTCACTCTGGTAGCCATGGGCGTTTTCTGTGACTTGTGAAAGCAAGAGCAGCTACAAGGGAAATAACCACTAACCCTACACCCACATTGGCCACAGCAGCTACTTCCTCAGAGCCATCTTGCACACACAGCTCACCTGGGATGGGTGGGGTTGCTTCACTCTGGAAGCCATGGGGTTGTTCTGTGACTTGTGGAAACAAAGAGCAGCTACAGGGAAATAACACTTAACCCTACACCCACATCATGCCACCAGCCAGCTACTCTCAAGCCATCTTGCACATGCAGCTCACCTGGGAAGGGGTGGGGGTGCTTTCCACTCTGGAAGCCATGGGTTTCTGTGCTTGTGGAAAGCAAAGAGCAGCTACAGGAAATGTCATGGGTTATTCCACATCTAGGGCATGCTTGCCAGGCAGCCATAGCCCCCCCTGCTCCCAAAACATTTGCATCCTTATAATAAAAGCTTTCTTTACCAGCGACAGGCTCTCTGCTGGTTCCTCACTACCCAGTCCCAGCAGCTGCCGACTGGCTAGCTTCTTCCCTAGCTTGGAGGAAAAATAGCTCCTGCCTGCATGACTCCTGGAGTCTCCAAACTACCTCAGTGAGCCTCCCTCTCGCGGTTCCTCTACAACCTCCCCCTCCTCTCCAGGCTCTGAGCCCAGGGGCAGTGGGAGTTGCATAGTGATGAACCAGAGAGCTGAAGAGGAATGCTGGATAAGTCCTAATACCCTGGATGGCCAATAAAAAGCTGTCGTTGAGTTGTCCACACCTGGAATGACCAGCGCTGCATCACAGCGCTTGGGTCTCGCTACACCGGAAAGCAGACCCAGGTGTACAGCCAGCGCTGCAAACAGGGAGTTGCAGCGCTGGCTGAGCTTTTAAGTGTAGACACCTGCTAAGTTGCAGCGCTGTAACCCCCTCACCAGCGCTGCAACTTGCAAGTGTAGAGAAGGCCTATGATTAGAAATGCAGCCTCTTGTGAATATTCCAATTAAGTGAATACATGAGGGCTGTGTGTAGCCTTTGACCCACTGTGTCAATAGGTGTCTTCTCATGGTTCAAGGATAGTTTAAAAAGGATAATTAGAGGGCATCTTTATCTTTTGAATTTCATTTGCTTGTAATAACCTGTGGGCTGGAAATATACTTGCCTCTTAGTATAACTCTTCTCTCTCTCCCTTTTTCAACTATTCCTTTTCCTATGCTTAGAGCAGAGATTAATTTTAATATTGCTTGCTTTCTTGTTTGTACATCTCTAGGGACACTTTCACTTTACTAAATGTAGTTTAGGGCTTATAAGAGGAGGAAAGGAAAAAACAAAACTTGATTTTAATTAAAAACATATTTAGAAGCTGCAGTGGAAACTGTAGACTCTCTTAAAGGTAAAATGTGGTAATTGGAATGGGTTGGACCCCCCCTCCCCTTCTGGAATGACACCTGATGTATTGGAGTTTCACTGAGCCCCTCCTGCTCCACCAACTTGGATTCCCTCACCCTGTTTTGCTGAATTAGGCTCTCCAGCCTCTTGTAGCATATACACGCACATAGGGCCACAAGCAGCTGCAGACACAGACTGAAGTCAGCTCTGTGAGGGGATTCACCCAGAACTCACATGCAAACCCCCTTTGGGGAATAAACCCAAAATAATGCTGTCTTGCGCTGTATAGAAAGATCTGCACAGTGCAAGCTCATAAAAATTCACCCTCTCCCTCAATGTGAAGAGAGAGATGCACAATTTCTTGCCCCCCCTGTTAGAAAGTGCACAAACTGGGTTTAATAATAAAATGTATTAACTATAAAAGGCAGATTTTAAGTGATTATAAGGGATAGCAAACAGAACAAAGCAGTATCAGAAGGGTAGCCATGTTAGTCTGGATCTGTAAAAAGTGACAGAGTCCTGTGGCACCTCTATAGACTAATAGACGTATTGGAGCATAAGCTTTTGTGGGTGAATACCCACTTCATCAGATGCATGTAGTGGAAACTTCCAGAGGCAGGTATAAATATGTAGGCAAGAATCAGTTTAGAGATAACGAGGGTAGTTCAGTCAGGGAGGATGAGGTCCTCTTCTCGCAGTTGAGGTGAGAACACCAAGGGAGAAGAAACTGCTTTTGTAGTTGGCTAGCCATTCAGTCTTTGTTTAATTTTGAGCTGATGGTGTCAAATTTGCAAATGAACTGAAGCTCAGCAGTTTCTCTTTGAAGTCTGGTCCTGAAGTTTTTTTGCTGCAGGATGGTGGTTGGGTCATTACACTAATTGAATCTATTTCCCTATGTTAAGTTCTCCTCACATCTTCTATGGGTCATCTTAATCATCACTTCAAATTTTTTTTCTCTTGCTGATGATAGCTCATCTCAATTGATTGGACTCTTCAGAAGAAGTGAGCTGTAGCCCATGAAAGCTTATGCTGAAATAAATTTGTTAGGGTATGGCTACACTGGCACTTTACAGCGCTGCAACTTTCGCACTCAGGGGTGTGAAAAAACACGCCCCTGAGCGCTGCAAGATACAGTGCTGTAAAGCCTCAGTGTAATCAGTGCCGCAGCGCTGGGAGCACGACTCCAAGCACTGCACGCTACACCTGTAGAGGATGTGGTTTACATGCTCTTTCCCAGCGCCGGCGCTCCGACCACACACACACTTAGCGCTTTGAAATTTCAAG